>NW_025813775.1:73457-186332 GCF_021917145.1 Hypomesus transpacificus
TGAGAACCAGACCTGATGCTTTCATTCAAATCAGGGGAGATTAGGGATTTTTGGTACCTCACTCATGTTCAGTACTTGCGTGAACCTTGAGAATGTGCCAGACCAAGCGGCAGTGTTTTATACGGCTAATGAAGACTTGTGGGAGAAGGGAAGGAGCGCGTTACAGAAGACAACCCCTCATCATTAGACCTGCCCTCTGGAAGAACACTTCCTCTTGATGAAATCTGCCCTCATTTGCATCGGGCCATCCACGCTATAATCAATAACAGGGACAACTGAGGTCACCCATTCTGGATGTGTGTGTGTGCTTATGAGTGTGTACACATGTATGAGTGTATTCACGTACTGTATAGGTGTGCGTGTGTGTACATGTGTGTGAGTGTATTCATGTTGTGTATAGGTGTGTGTGCGTGTGTACATGTGTGTGAGTGTATTCATGTTGTGTATAGGTGTGTGTGTGTATTCGTGTTGTGTATAGGTTGTGTGTGTGTATTCATGTTTTGTATAGGTGTGTGTGTGTATTCATGTTCTGTATAGGCGTGTGTGTGTGTGTGTATTCATGTACTGTATATATGTGTATGTGTGTGTGTGTGTGTATTCATGTTCTGTATAGGTGTGTGTGTATTCATGTTCTGTATAGGTGTGTGTGTGTGCGTGTGTATTCATGTTCTGTATATATAGGTGTGTGTGTGTCCCAGTACTGACCCTCGGAGGCGTCTCCCTCTCGTCCTTGTCCTCGTCACACTCAAAGGCCACCTGTGCCCGCTGCTTACGCTGTTCCTCCCAGAGAGAGGGGTTGAAGCTCTCGCTGTCCGAGTTGGGGATGTCTGAGGACGGAGGGCACAGCGACACGTTCTCACCCGGCGTCACACACACACACACACACGCAGGCCCGGTAACCACCTACAGCGTGACTACCAGTACGGCACCGTGGAAATGTCTCGGGGCCTACGCGACAGTTCCACACACACAAGTCGAGCGGATATGCTCGGGCTCTCCCCCACAGCTGAGGAACCCCTCCGCTCTCCCCCAGTGTGGGACGCAGCGCTTGGGCGAGCGAGCAGAGGGGGTGTAACACTACACCTAGGCGGCCTGACAGGTGCTCCGCGGAAAGACAAAGGCTACAGTTTCGACTCCCCCCCCCCCCCCCCCTGCTCCTAAGATAAGGTTCCGGGGACACAGTAAACTTCCAGGGAACCCATCCGGTCTGGCGACAAAAAAATAACCCATTTACTGCGAAACAAGATAAAAGGAGGGCTGTTAAAGAGCAGCCGCTGTAGTGATGACTTTATGGGAGAGTCTGGGGAATAGGGACACTGAGTCGAGATTAAAAACAACATGCCCGCCCAGACAGCTGGAACGTGCTGCTTGATACTTTTCCCTCCTGGCATCGTGCCCCTCCAGGATGGCCAAGTCTGGAAAGTTCCTGAGAAGTTCCTAAGAAGCCTGGAAAGTTCCTGAAAAGTTCCTAAGAAGCCTGGAGAGTTCCTGAGAAGTTCCTAAGAAGCCTGGAGAGTTCCAGCACATTTGATTAAACACGCTCGGAAGAAACCGCCAGGGCAAAGGCGCCCCCGATTTGGACGGCGATTTGCGGGCGGCGTTTGACTTAGCGTTGGCGACCGAAGCATTGGTACTCACACTCCTCCGTCCGGGTCTGCTGGGGGAACATGTAGTTGGTGAGGACCGTCTTGTGGGTCTCTGGGTCCTCGTCCTTCTGGAGGGGGATGAGGGGCTTGGACTGGGGACCAAGACAGACCACGATGAGACACCACTCTCGCTTTGTACACCACCACACTCGCCCCTGACCGGAAAGCTCTGGGGGGGTATTCCAGAAAGCAGGTGGTGACGGAACACAACCAGGTAAGTTAACCCACCGTCTGATTCGCAAATGTTGCAGCAACCTACTGGAAATGTTGCTACAACACTGGGTGTCAGCTTAACTCACCCGGGTATGTCACATGACCTGCTTTCCGGAATACCCCCCAGAACGAATACCATTGTGATCGTTGACAATATGCTCGACCTGTCTGACACATCTTGATTGAATTTCGAACTAAACGCGGCCCGTCTCTGGGTTAAGACAGCTGAAGGGGCTTCACGCCTGACGAGGGGTATTGTGTATCAGTCATCAGGGTAAAGCCTGAAGCTGTTACATATAGACATTTAATTCAGCCTGTTGTTTCGGCCTGGCTGTCTCCAGTGTATTCCGTTTCAGTCGATCCCTACACACTGTGTGTGTGTGTGTTCCCAGAACAAAGATAACACTTCATAAGAAGGCTGCCTCTGTTCCCATCTCCACCACCCACTCCTAATCACCCCACACAGGTGGAGAACAAGACTGTTTGAATACAGAGGCTTGGAGGCGTTCTGAACACACACAAGTAGAACAAAATCAAATAAATAAATACAATATAAACGGTGACCTGATGTGACTATAAGGAGAGCGTCTCTCACGGTGTCCGGAAGCTTCTGCCAGGAAGTCAAACGAGGACGGCAGCCCGTGTTCTTAAAAAAAAATCCTTCTCCTCTCTCCATGAATACCAAGCAGTCTCAACCCGTGACTCCTCGGTTGTCAGGTAACCTATAGGTCTACTGTGCAGTTGTGTGGCAAAACCTGCCTGCAGGGCCATATGGTGTGTGTGGATAAACAACACGAAGGCATTTGATTATGTTTAAGCAGTGTTTTTCCTAGGTTGCGTTCTCTCCCGATGATATTAGCGTACGCTCGGCAGTGTCGTACAACAAAGAAAATTGGCCAGACTGTTCTCACCCCGAAAACGAAAGTGGAGGAGGAAAAATATATAAATAAAGAAATGGGGAAAAGAACCACCATTCAGTATCTGCACAACGACAGCTATTGTGTGTGGGGTCAGTAAGGAGAACAGTGGGTGAAGCAATCAAAGGGTTTTTGTCATGGCACTTGTGATCTTCAAATCAACGAAAAAAAATACATTGAAAGGGAGTGGCTGAATATTGCCACGCTGATGGAGTGGAGTGATATTGCACTGTCTTATCATCTATTTATCTCACCCACGGGTGTAGTCAACGGTGACCCAGCCACACCCCCTCTTAGACACACACTCCATCACACCTCCCTTTGTCCCAGCTGGGAGACAGCACCACAGGACTCAGGCTCATACACCTCCCCCCTCCTCCTCCAGGCCCGGCCCCACCAACGTGACATGGCCGCCCCCGAGGAGGGAGAGGGCGCCTGGGGGACACGGTGTCCGTCGAGAGGGGCCTCACCTGGTTCTCCGACAGCCACATAGCGGTCATCTGGCTCAGCTTGGTGAAGCTGTAGGGCAGGTTTCTCAGCCTGAAGAGGGGAGGAAAGGAGGACATGGGTCAGTGTGATGGGGGAGGCACCGCCGCTGTGGAGGGTCACCTGGGGAGAGAGAGAGACAGAGACAAAGAGACAGAGAGACAGAGAGAGAGAGAGAAACACAGAAAGAGACAGAGAGAGAAACAGAGAGAGAAAGAAACAGAGAGAGAGAGAAAGAGAGAGAGACAGGGACAGAGATTCAGAGAGAGAGACACAGAGCGAAACAGAGAGAGAGAGACAGGGAGAGAGAGAGACAGATCCGGCTACACAGAGGAGAAACTCCCAAAATCCCATGGCGTCAACAGGTTTGCCAAGGGAGAGTGAAGAAGGAGCGTGTGTTTCTAAAGGTAATAAACACCTCTCTCTCTCCTTCACTGTGAGGTGCTAAGCTGCTGAATTACACTGGCTTACAAACTGTCCAATAAAACATAAAAAATGCCCCAAAAAAACATAAATAAAAATACAAAAGACGGAACGAAAACTAGGCCAGCTCAGGTCTGCCCACTGAAATGGGAGCTTATAACAGGGTCTTTTTCAGGCCTTCATTTACTTGGTTGGTTTTAGACTGCCAATGCTCATGTGTGTGTGTGTGTGTGCAAGGTGAGAAACGCACTAAACATTCTTTCAACCCATTGTTGACAGGGGTTTCTCCCTCCCCCCCCCCCCACAGGCTTGTATAATCCACTTTAGTCGAGGAGCTACATTGCTGTTGCCACTTTCAATAAGCTGGATGAGCATGTTTTGCAGGGTGCCGTGCGGTAACATTAGCACGGCCTCGACCACAGAGACGAGTCTGACGCCATTTTCTATCAGGCCTCCAGTTCACGGAACCCGACAGAAACGAGTAGTTAACGAGCCGTGAGGATTTGAAACCCCGACTTCCTTGTTCGTGTTCCTCATCTACCATGCGGCGGGGGGTCATCCACTTCCACACACACACACACGCAGGGAGGAGAGGGGGAGGCCGGACTCACTTGTTGTCGCTGAGGTTGATGACCTTGAGCTTCTGCATGTCGCCCATCTCCTCCGGCAGAGACTCCAGCTTGTTGGAGTGGAGGAACAGCACGGTGGCGTGTTTCCAGTTGCCCATCTGTGTGGGGGAGAGACCAAGTGCACAAGGGCAGGGGGGTCAGGACAGCAGGAGGAGGGCTCTCACACACACACACACGTCACACAACCGCCCACCCCTCCACACCCACAACAATGGCATGTCATCGCTCATCACGCGTGCAACAACATGTCCACGTGCAGTGCTGACAGGCAGACAGACGGACGCTCGCACCTCGGACGGCAGCTGAGCCAGGAAGTTGTGGTCGGCGGCGAAGGTGCGCAGGCTGCCACACTGGCCGATGGAGGGGGGCAGGGCCTCGATCTCGTTGAAGCTGCAGTCCAACTCATCCAGCGCTGCCAGCCTGGGGAACGACGGGAGGAGGGGAGAAGGGAGAAGGGGAGAGGAGGGAGGGGAGAGGAGCGGAGGGTGAGGAGGGAAGGGAGGGAGGGGAGAGAAGGGGAGAGGAGGGGAGCGGAGGGTGAGGAGGGAAGGGAGGGAGGGGAGAGGAGGGGAGCGGAGGGTGAGGAGGGAAGGGAGGGGAGAGGAGGGAGGGGAGAGGAGCCCAGATGCGAGGCACCGTCATTATGAACAGCAAATGAACCTTAACCTTGGACTGTTTCAAACAAGCGTTTTATGAGTACGAATAAAAGGCTTATTTTATGTACTCGAAGCAAGGTGTCTGAAAAACTGCTTTTCTGACGTGTGGATGAACAGGAAGTTGTCAGAGGACAACTAGATATTCAAAAGTTAAAACAAAAAAAAATATATATAAAAAAAACTCTCCGTCACTACAGACTTTGCCCCAGAGTACAGACCTTTCTACAGAAAGATGGGTCTACTTTACAGGAACGCACCACTCCATATCCACGACAACCCAAATCTGTTTCTCGTTACGTTGCGTCCAAGTCGGGCTCGGAAATATGCAAGCTAGCATACTATAAATATATCTGGCGGTGTTATTCAAACATGAATCTCCAACGAAAAAATATATTAAAAAGGCCTTCTAAATGATGGTGTGTCTGAGCATGGAGTGTGCTCATTGGCTGGGGGGCAGCCACATAATCACCTTTCTGGAATTCAATAACATCAAGTGTCTGAGGACGGGGAAACTGGTCAAAATGAAACAGTCTGGACAGAGATGACCTTTATTGACAGACAGCTACTAGACCAAAACGAAAATATTGGAACACATTTAAATAAGAGGGGCTGAACAACCCAATAAAAAAACTACTCTGGACTGATAGTCTTTTTTTTCCAAGCTGAGATGTGACGTTGTGATGTCTTAACGAGTGGCAGTATAACATTCGGTCGCGATGAGCGCTGAAGGCTCCTAAAAGCTTTATGGGACTGACTGCAGGCTGTGGAAACAAACAGCGAGAGGAAGCTTTCTGCTGAATGACGATGAAAACCCACACTGGGGATTGGGAGAAACACACGCAGACATGCTTAAATCACTGGATTGAAGTGATTCCCTAAAAAGAATCGTTTCTGCGTGCGTAGTCACAGTTGAGAGATCTGAACTCGGCTTACAAGTCGACCTCTGGACAACCTCAAAAGAAGGGTTTGGGAGCCAAAATAGTGAAATAAAGGATTATATACATTTGAATCAGTATGCTTTAGCATCAACCTTTGACAGGGATTAAACCATACTACTGGCAAATCACATCCTCATAATCCGGCCCAGTAACCAGTCATAATCCCAGTCTAGGAAACATCCTAGCATCAAGAATAATTGGCAACGTTTTGCAAATCGCTAAATAATTGGCAAACGTGAGCAACATCAATCCATAGAAATCTAATTGAACCCCATGTTGAATATTTTGATATCCCAGTGTGGCTTTTAGGATGAACGATCAGCTTTAAGGCAAACGCCACGTTGTGCCTTTGCCCCTTTTCCAGCCTCTGGAAATCAGGAAGATTCTAAGGGCCAGGTGAGACAGGGGCCCCATACTTTCCTGTGTGATTCGAGGCTCGGGGTCCCCAGGGTACAAATTAGCCAGAGAACCCCAGAACCCCTAGCGGCACCCCTGGGTCTTAATACGAGACCAGGGTCGACATGTTGCAGAACGCTGGTTTCAACAAGGCTGTCAATCTAAGACATCCCTTTGAACAGGCACAGGTAAGAACCGGAATCCCTTTGGTCCAGCTTGAGTGGATATGGAGTCATGGCCAAGTGGCGTTTTCCTGTCTGCAGTCGCCGTGAGAGGGGAGACAGTTTCGAACACTCACCCGCCAATGGAGTCTGGGAGGTATATAAGCTGGTTCTCATCCACCTTCAAAGCAGTTAGCTTCTTCAGGGAGCCTGAGAGAGAAATGGATAGAGAGAGAGAGAGAGATGGATAGAGAGAGAGAGATGGATAGAGAGAGAGAGAGCGATAGAGAGACAGAGAGCCAGAAGGAGTAAGAGAGACAAAGAGAAGATATTAGAGCACAACCCAGAATAAGTATTGATTGTTTTACGCAAAGGATTACAAAGAGAGGCATATCCATTTCAGTAATGAATAAGAATAACAACACTATTAATACGGTAGCCTAATTGGATTACGTCTATTGATAGGTGCTCAAAAAATAGCAGGCTGAATTCGGCAAGGCCATCTTGCCTCTGCAAACAAAACATGTTATATCCCAAACTGAAAGGATCCAATAGTTGTGGCCAGATGAAAATATTCACAAAACAACTATATCGCAAAGTGACTCACTTCACGACATGAACACAATAAATAAATAAAGAGATAAAATAGTACCCGGTCATTTATTCGGGCTAGCGTCTGGAACCCTTTCCTGTCTCATTAACCACAGTCTAGATGAGTCATTTGCGCCATAATGAGATTCTATTCTATTACAGCCAATGTTCCTTTCTCTTCTAGAGAGCATCCAGCCTATTCATTAGACACATATGACCAGTAACTAGGTACACAGAGCAGCTGTGTGTTCAGTACGCTGCAACAGGGGATGCTCACCTATGGAGCCAGGCAGCTGTGTGTGTGTGTGTGTGTGTACCTATCTGTGTGTGTGTGTGTGTGTACCTATGGAGCTAGGCAGCTGTGTGTGTACCTATCTGTGTGTGTGTGTGTGTACCTATCTGTGTGTGTGTGTGTGTGTATACCTATCTGTGTGTGTGTGTGTGTGTACCTATCTGTGTGTGTGTGTGTGTGTGTGTGTGTACCTATCTGTGTGTGTGTGTACCTATCTGTGTGTGTGTGTGTACCTATGGAGCCAGGCAGCTGTGTGAGAGCGTTGTTGGACAGCAGCAGGTCTTGCAGGTTCTCACAGCCAGAGATCTGCTCGTCCACCATCTCCAGGTTGTTCTTGGACACGTCAAGGTAAGCCAGCTGCTTAAGAGTCCCCAGCATCTAAACACACACACACACACACACACACACACACACACACACACACACACACACACACACACACACACACACACACACACACACACACACACACACACACACACACACACACACACACACACACACACACACACACACACACACACACAAATATGAAATACAAGCCTTCTTTCATCCTGGGCCACTTGGCTGGTGTATAAAATGCAGACGATTAAGACAGAATCCTCAAAATCCCCGTCTGCTTTCGGAGATCATTTCACAGTATCCATTTATAGTTCAACTGACGATGAGGCTGTCGTAAAACCCTTTAAATCTGGACGATAAACCAAAACAGAAGGAGGGTTGCCGGAATGTTCCAACCAACTCGAGTGTTCCGGAGCACCGATCGCTGGTTGTGAGAGGCTCACCGACCCCCCGCGCTGATAAACCCAGAGGCAGCGGTACGCTCTCAAGGGGCCACAGCAGGATCCTCAGTCCAGCAGCCTCACAACCGCCCCCCCCCCCCCCAAGTCCCCACGCACTGACTCCCACAGGAACTAAGACAAGACACACTGGGAGTTCGGTGTGATTTGGCAGTTTGAGTGACTCGCAGGCATCCCCCCGCTGTGTGCTGTGTCGGAGGAATACGTCACGTAGTATCGCGAAGAGGCAACGCGGCAAAGCGCGTGGACCTTTCAGAAGCTGTTTCAGGGGATGTTTTCTGTCATCGTGTTTGGCTTTAATCCTAATCCTCACAGGAGGACCAGACTGGCCCGTTCGTGCTGTGTTTGAAACGCTAACAGCAGCACTCTGATGCTGTAATTGTGACCCATTTCCAAAAGGACAAGCTGGCTATTTTGACGGAAAAGGAGACAAGGGATGATGCTTGACTGCTTTCATCCCTTCCTGCTTTCATCCGTCACTGTTTGACTGTACCGCCAGAGTCCACCTGAGAGGAGTCGTCCTGAGGTGGAGGAAGACTGTTTTAGAGGTCAGAGGTCAGGGTGTTCTAGAGGTCAGGGTGTTTGCATACGTACCCCAGGTAAGACTGTTCTAGAGGTCAGGGTGTTCTAGAGGTCAGGGTGTTTGCATACGTACCCCAGGTAAGACTGTTTAGAGGTCAGAGGTCAGGGTGTTTGCATACGTACCCCAGGTAGAAAGGTGAGTCGGTTCCCATCCATCCACAGCTCCTTGATCCCTGTGAGCTGCTCCAACACCTCAGGCTGGGGAGAAGGAGGGGGTCAACACCATCGGAATCGCTACACATCCAACAGCCAACAGATCGACCGTTTATTGAACCATGACACATTTGGTTCATCTCCCAAACAGATAAGTCAGTCAGTTTGGGATCCAGTCAGGAGTGAACGGAGCAAATGTAGGGTTGTTGGAAAGTCAGCCAGCCAGTCAGCCTATTGAGACTCACCACTTCAGTGAACTCGTTGCTCCCCAGGTCCAGTCGTTCCAGCTGTGTAAGTTTGTGCATGCTTCTGCAGAGAGAGAGGGAGAAAGAGAGAGAGACAGAGAGGGAGGGAAAGAGAGACAGGGCGAGAAAGACGGAGAGAGGGAGGGAGAGACAGACAAACAGAGATAGGGGGGAGAGAGACAGACAAACAGAGATAGGGGGGAGAGAGAGAGAGACACAGAGAGAGAGAGACAGAGACACAGAGACACAGAGACACAGAGAGACAGAGACAGAGACAGAGAGAGAGACAGAGAGAGAGAGAGAGAGAGAGAGAGAGAGAGAGAGAGAGAGAGAGAGAGAGAGAGAGAAAAAAACAGACAAGTGTTGAGCAACCCAATCAGATAATGCAAAGCCATGCAAAGGTTGGTCAAATGATCTGGACAGCCATCGTGACCATTTCCTCATGCACTGCTTTGCCTCCTCACCTAGCAGATCACGTCACATTTCACACACACTGTGAGCCACACAAAGGGGTTATAAATGACACGGCTCTACCAAAGGACAGCAATAGAGCAGAGCTCCATTTTAGTACTGAAAACACCACCACTCACTATGCTGCCCGCAGTACAAAGTCAAGAATAGGCTGTGAATCCGTGGGTTTGAAGCCCCAAAAGAAGAAGAAAACCGCAGCGGCCTGGGTTGGATCTGAATCCGGGCTTGACCCTTCCTGCATGTCTTACCCTCCCATGCCTTTCCTGTCACACTTCAGTCCAATAAAGCATGACAACATCATGATATATACATACACTGTATATAAAGAAAAAGGGCAAATATTCGGGCTTAGAAGGCATGACGGTTAAATCTTCTCCCCCCCGTTGAGCTTGCCTGGTCTTACGTCCTCTTTGGGACGTCACAACACCGGATGGATTTCAATCCCATACCTCTGTGCTGTGCAGCTGGGAGTTCAAGCCCTAGGTGGTGTTTTCGTAAATGAATACGACGCGATATGAAAACACCGGCCGCCTGTTTTTGAAGCTTGCGACGACGAGCCCTGCCAAATTCCTGCCCCACGCTTGGCAGGGCGACACGTGAGGGGGGCCGGCCAGCTCTCCGATACCAGCATGTGGTCAGAGGGAGGTGGGGGGGGAGGGCCGGTTCAAGCTTTCCAGCAGCACCCTGGGAGCTGGAGCAGAGCTAGCGTACCGCAGGAGATGAGCTAGCTAGCGTACCGCAGGAGATGAGCTAGCTAGTGTACCGCAGGAGATGAGCTAGCTAGTGTACAGTAGGAGATGAGCTAGCTAGTGTACAGTAGGAGATGAGCTAGCTAGTGTACAGTAGGAGATGAGCTAGCTAGTGTACAGCAGGAGATGAGCTAGCTAGCGTACCGCAGGAGATGAGCTAGCTAGCGTACCGCAGGAGATGAGCTAGCTAGCTGCCACAGGCAGGGACCAGGGAGAACAGGGGTGCGCAGAGCTTGTAAGCTTCACTCCAACACCAAGGGAAGGAGCAGAGCACCAAAATGAAAAAGTGCTCTTTCTCATTTTACGTGTATGTGTGCGTCTCTCTCTCTCTCTCCTCTCTCTGGCTTGGATCCTGACCATTAATTGCTGGTCTCCTGTCAAGGTTCCCAGTCCCTAACAGGCCTGGACGTTGTCAAATAAACAGCTTGAGAGGCTTGCTCTGCACCACACTCGCATGCCTGAGCCAGCGAGGCATCGGTCACGGGGTGCAAGGGACAGCAGGAGAACAATAAGAGGCACGGCATGCCATCCTCAAAAGTACCGTATCGATAAAAAAACTAAACAAGATAAAAGACCGGCGAGGATGCAAAGAGTGTGGGGGGAAGGGGGGGGTCTCGTCTGGGGGTCTTTACGTTTCGGAAAAAAGGAGGCTCGCCGGGCGCGGAGAGCTCTCCGGTTGCGATCCGAAGCCGGCGGGCGGGCGTCAGAGGCAGGAGTCTGAGGAGAGGGTTCTGAAACGTGTCGCAGCACGCAGCAGCCTCCACGATGCAGCCTAGACGCTCTCCTTATGTAAGACTGAGGAATTCAATGGAACTTCAATGACTAGGCGTGGGGAGCAGGGAGAAAGTGAAAGAGAGAGTGAGAGCAGAAGAGAGCAAGAGAGAGATAATTAAAGAGAAAGTGAGAGAGACAGCTAGAGAGACTATAACCCAGAGAGAGGTGGACTGTAGAAGAGAGAATATGAGAGATAGAGAGAATAAAAGAGAGAGAGGTAGAGAGAGATAGGAATATGGAGGGAGAGAGAATGCTTCTCCTCATACAAACACGCAAGAACCTTGTGTGTCATCGAGAAGGACACTTACTTTGGCAACATCTTTAGCTGGTTCTCTCTCAGCTCCAGGATCTGCAGCTTGGTCAACCTGAGGGGCAGGGGGGGGGAGAGAGAGAGGGGGGGAGCACAGTGAGAAGAGGTTCCGGGAGCAGGTGGACGAGTGCTCCATAAACTCAGACGTGATGGATAGGATGAATTCGGGATAAGCGTTGTTTATCGATGAGCTTTCCACGGACGGTTTACACTTCCATGAACATCATCCAAAACGATCATCTTTATCGAGCGACGGCCTTTTCAGACGATGTTAAAGGTGCATTAGGGGAGTATATCGGGTCGGGTCGTTCACTGTACAACGGGGAAACTTAAACCCGGCCAGACGCATCGACCGCTGATATACAGGGGGAGGAGTCATGTGAAGGGGATGACATTTGCCAGGAGAGATGAGTCACAAGATAGATTGTGACTCTGATGCATCGGTGTGTGGGAGTGGTGGCCGTTGATCTCTTCTGGCATCACACACACACACACACAGATACACACACACTTCCCACTATGAAGCATTCAGACAGAGAAGGAGGTTTGTGTCTTCTAGGAGATAAGGAATCATGTGTCTACGTCACTGTGAAAAGGGAGAACATGACAGAGGTGCCCATTTCACTGGATCCATCTTGTAGCCTGCCACTGAGGTAAGTGTTTGTGGTGCCTGTGGTGGATGTGGTGGATGCGTGCGTGTTTTTCAGTGGGGTGTGTGTGTGCGTGTGTGTTTGTCTGTGGGGTGTGTGTGTGCGTATGTGTTTGTCAGTGGGTGTGTGTGTGTGAGTGTGCGTGTTTGTCTGTGGGGTGTGTGTGTGAGTGTGCGTGTTTGTCTGTGGTGTGTGTGTGTGAGTGCGCGTGTGTCTGTGGGGTGTGTGTGTGTGCGTGTGCGTGTTTGTTTGTGGGGTGTGTGTGTGCGTCCGCGTGTGTCTGACCTGCCGAAGCTGGCAGGCAGGAATTCCAGGAAGGCGTCGTTCAGGTAGAGCTGGGTCAGACTGAGGAGCTGAGTGAATCCTTCTGGAAGCCTGGGGAAGAGCACAGCACCACCAGAACAAGGTCACACATATGACACGACACACCTTGGCAAAAAGTCCCTCGGAACGATTTTTCGGAACAGTATTTTTCGACAAAAATGTGACTTGAGGGGTTTGTTTGTACTTGTCGCTTACTTGGATATGGGATTCACGCTAGCTTCGACGATAGCCAGTACCTTGCAGTTCTTGATATTCTCAGGGAACTCCTGGATGCCTGTGAGGGACAACCGCACAGATTGTTGACAATCCTTCACAAGGAAGGAACAAACATGGACGCCTCCCCCTTCCACACTGCCTCTGACGAGGGGACAGATGATGACGCAGTGAGCAAAGTGGAACAGGCAGGGGGGCCGTCCGACATTGAGCTTTGTGAAAGTTAAACATCGGTGCACAGCCTACCAGCCAGCCAACCAATCAGCGCTTTTACAAAGCGCCCCGCCTGGCCTGGGTTCGTAAGCTGTCTGGGCTAGGGGTGCATTAACGCTCCTCTGTCCCTCTGCTCTCTAAACAGACCGGAAGGTGAGTGCTTGATGTGATGAGTAGGTGGAAAACAGACAAAAGGGAGACAAAAAAATGATTAATAATAAAAGACCTGGGCTGAAGAGAGAGAGTCTGCAAGTTCTCACCCTAACATCTTCAGACTGGAGTGGCCCTGGGAGGGCTCAAGCTATATATGGTGTTCAAAACACTTGGCAGAGAGTACTCTGTGAAGGTTAAGCTTCTGTGTGTGTGTGTGTGTGTGTGTGTGTGTGTATGTGTATTAGTGTAACACAAAACAAAAAAAAAACGACCCACACAAGCTTTTCAGAAACACTTTCACTCCTCTGCCTCGGACTGCTTTGAAGTAGACACCAGAGACAAACATGGAGGGTCAACAAAAGATTAGGCCTCCCCCACAACCCCTCCATTTCGTCGCAATGTCAGTCAGACCGTACAGTGGGGGAATTCAAAGAGAACATCATGTCTGTGTATTGACATTCTGCTCTGCTGGCCATGAACTCTGCCCCCTTTACCCCCCCCCCCCCCCCCCCCCCCCCATCCTCTTGGAATAGTTCTGTGTTCTTCTGAGGAAATGTTTAAATGATCATTGAGGCTGTTTGTGACTTCGGAGGAACATGACTTCCTTTTTTTCCCTCTCGATGATGATTTCACTCTGCCCACAGCAGTACATTCACCACCTCAACTCCTACGTTTAACATGTGAGTGTGAGAGACAGTTCCCTCCCGACTGTGAGCACCTTATTAGGTGACGGTCTCAGCGGAGCTGCTGTCACACAGGTGTGCTTTATATCAGATATACGACCAGCCACACTCCATTAGACTGGAGGTGAGAGCGAGGGAGAGAGAGAGAGACAGAGGGAGAGAGCGCTCTGGGGAAGCCAGGCTCCCAGCTGTTAGCCACGCAGGGACCAATGCTTTTCACTTAACGCTAGAACGGCCACACTGGCCATTTGGACACTTACGAAATGTACAGGTGCAATAACTATGTTGAATGAAAAACGATCTGGGTACAATATTGCTGGTACCTGGCACTTGGCTAATCAGTACAATAGTTGAATAGAAAATGTCTCAATTGAATGAAATCTTTCAATTGGGAATTGATCATGAGACGGAGATATTATAGTTTAGAATCTACATTTACATTTAGTCATTTAGCAGACGCTCTTATCCAGAGCGACTTACAGTAAGTACAGGGACATTCCCCCTGAGGCAAGTAGGGTGCCTTGCCCAAGGACACAACATCAATGGCACTGGCCGGGAATCGAACTGGCAACCTTCAGATTACTAGCCCGATGCTCTACCCGCTCAGCCACCTGACTCCCTATCTAGGTCTAGCACCGCTTATGGAAATTGTAGTATCCGTCCGTTCTGGTGTTCAGAATGTCATCTAGCCTCTCTACGGTGGCCTGGCTTGTCCAGTTCCCTAACCCGGCACCTCTCTGCAGACATCTCCTGTTGTCGAGATGGGGTGAATAAGGAGCAACGTTTCAGGTTTCATTCGGTTTCGAACGACCCAAACCGAGCTGCGTTACCTAAAGCCGTGCCCGTGTCGTGCCACTTCACCCCAAAAAAACCTCCAAACTAGATCGAGGCCAAAGCTCCTCTGAGTGATCCTGTACCCGTCTTCCTGAGCAGGACCGCGAGGGCAATTCGAGAGATGGACTCCGCCCCACCGCACGGAAGCGGCACGCACTCCCAAGACAACTGTGAACGCTCAGCGTTTATGAACGCAACCGCAATCGATGAGGTGGCGGTCGTCTTTATCGCAGACAGCTCCCCCATGATGCATCACACCCGTCGCGTCTCTGTAAACAACCTCGAATGACCCCCGTGGAGGGGACCGGCGCGGCGGCAGCAGCAGAAAATATCGGTGTTTTCCGCTGGGCGGAAGGTGCTAAAATGTTTGGCCCGGCCACACTTGTGCTCTGACGTGATTGAGAGGGACTGTCTTCTCTGTTGCGACTGAAGAGGGCCAGTCCAGAACACCGGGTTCCCCAGCAGCCATATACGGGCGGACGGTGGTCAGTCTGCTTACTGTTCTTGCTGACGTCCAGCTCCCTGAGATTGATGAGGTTGGCGATGGCCGCGGGCAACACCGTGAGGTCGTTATCTGGCATGCTCAGCCGGTGGAGGAGCTGGCAGTTAAACAGTTGCTGTGGAGAGAGAGAAAAGAAGAGAGAAGAGAGGAGAGAGGGGGGGGGGGGGGGGGGGGGGAGAGAGAGGGAGAGGAGAGAGGGAGAGGGGGGGAGGAGAGAGGGAGAGGGAGAGAGAGGGATAGAACGAGATAGAGAGACAGTGTGAGAGACAGAATCAAAAGGAAAAACACGTTTCTTTTTTCACTGAGGCCCGAGAAAAACCGGTTTGTAAACTGAGTGGAGTTCATTCACAGCCAAACATCGGGTGGAGTGCGCTGATGTAACTCTCGAGCACGCTCAGATGGTTATCTAACTAGGAGAGGGAGCTCCGAGTTTCGGGATGGATGTTATTGTGTGCGCGGCCTTCCCCTGGTAATCAGGTTTGCTGGAGGCTGGGCAAAAGGACATCAGAGAGGCACTGATGCAGCACTTGATCAAGAGCTTACAGCAACATTATTATTGCGTGTGTATGTTTGTGTGTGTGCCTGAGCAAGTCTCCTGTGTGCATGCGTGTGGGAGGGCATTAGTGAGCCAGTGGCCTGTGTGTGTGTGTGTACTTGTGTGTGCGCGTGTTAAGGGTTATTATTGAGCCACTTGACTGTGTGTGTGTGTGTGTACTGGTTGTGTATGTATGTATTGGTGTGTGTGTGTGTGTGTACTGGTGTGTGTGTGTACTGGTGTGTGTGTGTGTCCTTGCTCCCACCTTGGGCAGCTCCTCAATCTGGTTGGCGTCCAGGTACAGCTCCTCCAGGGTCTTCTCAAAGTTGAAGATCTCCTTGGGCACTGTCTCCAGGCTGCAGTGAGAGTAGTCCAGCGACGTCACCGCCTCCTCCTCCCCCCGCAGGCAGCGGCACGGCACCAGCCGCACAAACAGGTTCCGCTTCGACATCCTCAGGCTCTGGTGGAGAGGAGAGAGGACAGAGAGGGTTATTATGGAGGATGGGCTGCTTAACCTGTGTGTGTGTGTGTGTGTGTGTGTGTGGAGGGGGGGATGTACATGTGTGTGTGTGTGTGTGTGTGTGTGTGTGTGGAGGGGGGATGTACCTGTGTGTGTGTGTGTGTGTGTGTGTGTGGAGGGGGGGGTAAGGTATCTGTGTGTGTGGAGGGGGAGTTATGAACCTGTGTGTGTGTGTGTGTTTTTTTTAATTTATTTTATTTCACCTTTATTTAGGTGTGGGGGGGGGGGTTGTGTACCTGTGTGTGTGTGTGTGTGTGGAGGGGGGGGGGAGAGAGAGATGTACCTGTGTGTGTGTGTGTGGTGGACCTGCTTGCTACTTACGATGAGAGATAAGAAAAGACAAAAGCGAAACACCCTTGCTCATGGCCTAACTGCAGGCCGACATGTCGACTGACTCAACAGGCTCTGAGAGACAGCTTGTTTTTGCAATAGTGGCACAGGAACTGAAACGCGAGACAATAGCTCTTCACCTCAGCCACTATTAAATGAGAGAAAGCTGCATTTGAGCAGAAACACAATCGTCAGGGGCTGGTTCTCGCTCTCTCTTTCTGTCCACATGTGGCCAATCAGGAAGGAAGAACGTTTGCAATTTCTCATCTTCGGTTCAAGTGAGTCAGTTCTAGTGAGTCAGCCACGACATATCCAACATCCTGAACAGCCCTCTTGTGTTTACCGTCCCCAACAAAACAGCCCCTTTAAACTCCATCCAAAAGGGAACAAAAGCCTGCCATCTTCAGATAATGAAACCTTCGTTGTTATCTAAACACTTTTCAATGAATCCACACAGACCAAAGGGGCTACAGAGCTTACGATCATGGATATAGCCATCTCTCTTATTGTGTTCAAGCACCCCTCTGTCATTGTTTATACCTGAATTTGCATATAGATGAGCCTTAGGATCATCAGCAGAGTGACAATGGGTCTCTGAGGATTAGGACACAACAAGACAAGGTAGCTGTTCGCTAACGAACAAGAAGGTCGCCAGCGGAGAAAGGACGGCGTTTCGTCACGTTTCCAGAAAGCTAGCTAGTCTAGCTAGCTACAGTACCGTAGCGTCTCAAAAACAAACACGGTCTCGTCAGGTTAGACAGAGCAGCAGCCGGTGACACGCGAAGGAAGTCGATGTGTTTTCATTCTGTACGCGTGTTTGGTCGTCGTCGTCAAACTAACACAGCTGCTAAAGCCGACTGCGGAGGATACATTCCTGTTATTTTAGTCAGAAAAAGCCTGACCCGTCACCTCCACGTAAACGACTTCCTAGTATTGCTAGTAATAAACGGCTGTGACACTGCTGTTGTTGGGAAAGCCACGTGTTACAAAAAGAAAATCAGCCGGCAGTTCCTCTTGGCGCGTTTCCAAACAGCTCTCTTAGTCTGCAGACAGTAGCACACAGCTCTTTAGAGAAGGATGCAGTATCGCTGCTGCTGCCTCGGCTGGCCGTCTGTTTAGAGCGTGTTTGCTTATGAAAAGGTTGATCCATTTTTGTTTTTAATCAGAAAATCAAGGCTACTCAAGTTGTCTCTAAGACGTTTAGTCCTGGTGGGCTGATTTTGGCGAGGAGTTGAAAACAAGAGGGCCATGTGTGGGATTGCGAAGAAGAAAAAACGACTTTTTATTCTGTTCATTCATTCCCAATTCAACTCAAAAGGGTTCGGTACAATCCAAGTAGTAAACGTCCTGGTTACTGACTTTGGTAAAGAGGAAAAGCCAGAGGGGTAAAAACATGTGAATGGGGGTTTGGCTTGCTCTCCAGGCTCCCGTCTCACACTCTCAAAGGAGCCACATGACTGGGGGGGGGGGGGGGGGTCAGATAAGTGTTGGCTACAGTGGAGGCTGTGATAGTGTGTACAGTAGGCTACGCACTATGGAATGCGCGCTGGTCAATGGAGGCCTTGTTCAGCGGAGCGTGTGGAGAATGTGACTTCCTCCCCCCTCGACTTCAGCTGTGCTCCCTCCCTCCCTCCCTCTATGCATTGTGTGACACTGCAATTCCCCTTCCCCCTCTCTATGTCTCCCTCTATTTCTCCCTCTGCAACAGGCCTGGGTTTCTGTGCAGAGTGACACTGCAGTCCCGTATGTGTGTGTCCGTTCCACGGTTGTCTTCCCAGCTTCACTCTAAGCCACAGCGACGCAGAGCTGACAGGCCTGTGCTGCCCCAGGCTCTCTCCAGAGCTCCAAACATCTTCAGACTTACATTTACATTTAGTCATTTAGCAGACGCTCTTATCCAGAGCGACTTACAGTGAGTACAGGGACATTCCCCCCGAGGCAAGTAGGGTGAAGTGCCTTGCCCAAGGACACAACGTCATTTGGCTTGGCGGGGAATCGATCCGGCAACCTTCTGATTACTAGTCCAACTCCCTCACCGCTCAGCCATCTGACTCCCACTGTCACTGCCCCCTCAGAGGATTAACTCCAATCCAACTAATGGCCGGTTCAGGCAAGGGTAACGAGAAAAGAGAGAGAGAGAAACACAGAGAAGACAAAGTGGGAGAAGAAAGAGAGGGGAGATT
The DNA here is from genome assembly GCF_021917145.1 of Hypomesus transpacificus. NCBI lineage: Eukaryota > Metazoa > Chordata > Actinopteri > Osmeriformes > Osmeridae > Hypomesus > Hypomesus transpacificus. The sequence goes on from NW_025813775.1 coordinate 92,030, forward strand.
AGAGAGAGAGAGAGAGAGACAGAGAGACGGAGAGAGAGGGAGAGAGAGAGAGAAGTAGATTGGTGCCTATCGACGGACTAGAAAGGAGCGACTGCTCGCGAGAGAACAAGTGCAAAAACGGGGAGAGGACTCTTCTCATCAGGAAGCGCTCATCAGCCGAGCCTGTGATCTCCATCTCCACTCGTTCTCAAGACAGAGAAAAGCGTAGAGGTCCCCCCACACACACACACACACACACACACACACACAGCCCTTGAGGTCACGGCGGCTCCCACGCAGTGGTAGCAGGCTACCCCACCACACCCCACCAGTGTACATAAATACCCAGTGAGTAATCAGGGCTGTCAGGGGGAGGGTTGACAGGGGGCTTGGAGGGACAGAGAGAGAGAGAGGCAGGCCTGGTGGAGAGAGAGAGGGAGAGAGAGGGAAAGGCCTGGTGGAGAGAGAGAGAGGCAGGCCTGGTGGAGAGAGAGGGAGAGGCCTGGTAGAGAGAGAGAGAGAGGTAGAGAGAGAGAGAGATAGAGAGAGAGAGAGAGGTCTGGTGGAGAGAGAGAGATAGAGGTCTATTGGAGAGAGAGAGTGGAGGTCTGGTGGAGAGAAAGAGAGAGAGAGAGGTCTGGTGGAGAGAGAGTCAGAGGTCTATTGGAGAGAGAGAGGGGAGGTCTGGTGGAGAGAGAGAGAGAGAGAGAGGTCTGGTGGAGAGAGAGTCAGAGGTCTATTGGAGAGAGAGAGGGGAGGTCTGGTGGAGAGAGAGAGAGAGATAGAGGTCTATTGGAGAGAGAGAGGGGGGGGGGGGTCTGGTGGAGAGGGGTCCGGGTGACGCACGGCCAGGCGTGGGAGGACAGGGAGGCATGTGTGAAGGGGAGAGTGGGATGTGAGGAGAGGACGCAGGCAGGCTGGGAAGGGTGAAGCAGAGGGGAGGCATGCGGAGTGCAAGGAGAGCCGGGGGATAAAATGTCACATTAAAAGGTAAAAGGACAGAGAGACAGAGAGAGAGAGAGACAGACAGAGAGAGGAGAGAGAGGGAGGGAGGGCGCGAGAGAGTGAGAGAGGGCGCGAGAGAGTGAGAGACAGTGTGAGAGGGCAAGTAAGCGAGCAAAGAGCTATGCAAAAAGCAAGAAAAAAAGAGAGAGGATAAGCGAGAGAAAAAGAAAATCGATCCGGCAACCTTCTGATTACTAGCCCGACTCCCTCACCGCTCAGCCATCTGACTCCCGCTAAACACAAGCACCAAGCCCGCTTCCTCGGAGCTCCGCTACACGGGCTGACGAACGGCGAGCAGACAGCCGTCAAGCTGACGCAACCCTCAGCACGCTCGCAGAAACAACGAGCGAAAGCCGTTCTCCCCTATATGTGGATTAACGTAAGCACACATGGAGACAGGCCCAAAGCCTGTACGCACAGCAGGGCGCACACACACAGGAAAAACAAACAACTGGGTTATTTACATTCAGGACGTGTTCAGCTCATCTCTCACTGCGATCATTCAGGTTGGCATGTCAACCTAAATAAATGCGTCGGTGCTAATTAGCGTAGCATGACTGGCTACGGAGACAAAGATATACATGTTCTAAACTTGAGGTTGAAATAGGACCTAATCTCCCCCTGTCTGTCTCTGTGTAAGTGTGCATCCTCCATAAGTGCTGTGGAATAAACTGGGCCAGAGGGCGGGATCTAACTCATTCCTACCCCCCTCCCCCCTCCCTCCATACTCCATCCCCCTCTCCTCTCTCGGACAGCGAACCTTGTCCCCAACTCCCCCCCCCCCCCCCCCACCGCCGTAATGTAGCTGCCTCTCGGGTCAGTGGTGTCGCCATGGTGACCACCGTCAGGGGGCAGTCAGAGGGAAGCACCCCCCCCCCACACACACACAAGTACGGCTTAGTGTTGACAGACTGAGATCCTTAACTTGACATTCCTCCACACTGCCACCACCAGCAGACATGATTGCTGGAGTTAATCATTCAGGATTTGGTACATGTACACACACACACACACACACACCACTGCCGACTGGAAAAACCCAGAAAAGCCATACCTACACACCCCAACCCATACGGAAATGGTCTAAAGTTCCAGTGGTGTTATGCAAACAGTGTTCAGGTACCCAATCAATACAGGTGAAGTCTCACCACAAAAGCAGGTTAGCGGAGAGAGGGCGAGCGAAAGAGAGCGCGAGAGCGAGAGCGATTACCAGGGCGTTCCCAGGTAACCTGACCCGCCTCGTCTGTCTCACACCTCACCACGCCAGACCGAAACTCACATTGAATTGAAATTAAGAGTGAGAAGTCCCTGGAACGAGTTATGGTGTGGGTGTTTGATCTTGTCAGTCAATTACAGCAGCCAACTGAGACTCCCTGACCCATTTCCTTTTCCTGTTCAGCAATACGCTGAGAACCATATTCACTGCTGCCTGCCAACCTGTCTACCAGCGTGTCTTTGTGTCTGTCTATCTGACTGCCAGTGTGTCTTTGTGTCTGTCTGTCTGCCAGTGTGTCTGTGTCTGTCTGTCTACCAGTGTGTCTGTCTGCCTACCAGTCTGTCTGTCTGTCTACCAGTGTGTCTGCCTGTCTGTCTGTCTGTCTGTCTGTCTGTCTGTCTGTCTGTCTACCAGTGTGTCTGTCTGTATCATGTCCTTGATTGCTACTCCTGGTGCCGTCTGACAGCATGGTGGGTAAACAAGGACGGGCTGCAGAGAGAGAGAGGGGGGGGGGCAGCAGAGCCCTGCCCGTCTGGCCACGCGTCACACCTGGCCAAGGGGCGTGGCCGTGAGGAGGGGAGGGGCTTTATGGACGGCACTCCTGAGACGAGACCCGCTCTGTTTACCGACGTGTGTGTGTGTAGACAGTGGGTATACTGGAGCGACTCCATGTGGAGGTGACAACGAACCATCTGCTGGGAAAACACTAGAGAGTGTGTGTGTGTGTGCGCGCGTGCGTGCGTAGAGAGGATTTTGGTCCCCGTGTCTTTCAGTAGCAGTTAGACGGTGTTGCTTCTTCGGAGGCAACACTCCGGGGGTGAATATGGCAGGATGAGATTAACATAGAGATACCTCAAGAGCTCTCGTGAAGGCAGCTTTTGATCCCGACAAGCAGAGAGAGAGAGCGCGAGGCTGCAACGCAGGCAGACCTGACGCAGGAAGACGAAACACCGAGGAGAGGAGAGGGGGGAAGACTGTGGCACGCCAAAACAGCGAGGCCCACCCTTCAGGCTGCTGGATCCTGTTTAGTAGCATCAGGAACAGGAAATAGGAACCTGCTCCCTCTAACAAAAGCACCTTGCAGACACGACCGGCAGGGTAGGGGCGCTTGTGTGGCACGAGCGAGGTTTGCACACGGTGACGAAACAAACCTCAACTAGCCACCGAGGTATCTAAAGGGCAAGTGTGTGTGTGTTTAAACATTAACATATCACAGCGGCCCCGCCCCCCCAATGCGTTGCTGCAGTCACGCGACGGCGGGGAGAGTGATGTGTGTGTGTGTGTATTTGTCCGCGGGGAGCAGAGGAAGGTGTTGGTTTCCTCCGAGCGACTCGTTGAGAGCACGGCCTTCACCTCCAGCTAGCCCAGCAGGACACCAGAGCTGGAAGGGAGGGCTGCTCCTTAATAATGCATGACCAATACCGAGAACACGAGCCAACACACACACACACACACGTTGGCAATGCTGCCTTATAACCCACTAGTCCCCTAATATCTCACCTATTATAAATCTATCATTACAATATCCTAACTTCCACGTCCGACCAGAGACAGACCCCGAAAAAGGACAAACAAAGAAAGATCTCCTCTGTCGCGCGAAAGACGACACCTGTTTGCCGGCAAGCAGCAAACGCGGTGGCAGTGGAGAGACCTGCTTTTCTGGTTTCTCGCTCCTTTGGGTTCAGGTTCTCACCAGTGTCCTCGGGTCCTGCGAGGTCTTACGTGACCGAGGGAGACAAAACCACGATTGTAGTCTTTGAATGGCTGGTCAACTGGGAGCTGGGTCATGGGATCTGGGTGACACAACACTAAAGTGTCTCCACAGGCCCTTCCTGTTTCTCCCTCTCCGTGTCTGACTGGCAATGACACGCAGCACACGTCAAACGTGGCACACTCATAACGGTAGCACTAAACTGGCAGGGTGGCCACATTTCTCGAAATATACGCGATAGAGCCAAAAGTACTCACTCGGCTATCTAAATCAGAGTGCGCAGAGGTCGCCAGCTTCCTGCAGAAGTCGATAGCTCCGGACCTCCAAACTTCATGTGATCTTCAGATGAGCTCGAGGACAGTGCGTAGAGCGTTTCGGTTTCCATGGGCCGAGCAGCTGCATCCGAGCCTTACATCACCAAGTGCAGTGCAATGTGTCGGATCCAGTGGTGTTAAAGCACGACACCACTGGACTCTGGAGCAGTGGAGACCGTGTTCTCTGGAGGGACCAATCACGCTTCTCCGTCTGGCCAGTCTGATGGTCGAGTCTGGGTTAGGCGGTTACCAGGAGGACGGTACTTGCCTGACTGCATTGTGCCAAGTGTAAAGTTTGGTGGAGGGGGGGGGGGGGGTCGGTATGGTGTGGGGTTTGTTTTTCGGGAGTTGGGCTCGGCCCCTTAGTTCCAGTGAAAGGAACTGTTAATGCTTCAGCATAGCAAGACATTTTGGACGGTTTCATGCTCCCATGCTTGTGGGAACAGTTTGGAGGTGGCCCCTCCCTGCTCCAACATGACTGCGCACCAGTGCTCAAAGCAAGGGCCATAAAGGCATGGATGAGCGAGTTTGGTGTTGAGGAACTTGACTGGCCTACAAAGAGTCCTGACCTCAACCCTTCACTTCAGGAAGAAAGGTCCAAAAGTCCAATAAACACGCTCCTAAACCTTGTAGAAAGCCTTCCTCGAAGAGTTGAAGCTGTTCTAGCTGCAAAGGGTGGGTCGACGTCATATGACATTTTTAGGTTTAAGAATGGGGTGTCAGTCACGTTAATATGCGTGTGAAGGCAGACGAGCGAATACTTTTGGCAATATAGTGCATGTTTCTTCAACGCCTTGCCCTGATTCAGTCAGTCACTCCTTGTCTGAACAACAACCCACACACACACACACAAGAAAACGACACAAACACGCACACACATCTGTCAGGTCAGGGAAACTTGACTGTCTTTGACACTCGCACGCCTTCCGTTGCTCTTTCTCTCTCCTGCCTCGTCTCCCTCTCCTGCCTCGCCTCCCTCTCCTGCCTCGCCTCCCCCTCCTGCCTCGCCTCCCTCTCCCCTTGCTCGCCTGGCTAACGCGTCTGCCAAGCAGAACATCTATTTCAGTCAGAGAGGTTCTGGTAAGCGTCTCTGCTTCTAAAGTACCCAGGGCTAAGGAGGCGATGGCGGGTCCCAGAAACACTGCCATCCGCCGGGGGCCAGGCAGGGTCTGAGGGGCCCTAAACAAGCCACTGTGGAACAAACCGTGCTCTTAGCATAACCAGACCCCCAAACACCAAAAGACTGGCTTTATCCAGCCGCCGTGACAGGAATAACAGCGACGCACGCCGGTTCGAGCTCAGCACCAACAATTTCCGATACGTGTCGAATGAGACTCCCGACTGACCCCGTCTGTGTCTTCCAATTTCGGTTCCCCTTCGAGAGGGCCTGGATCGTAATTACACTCTGATGAATAATTCCCACGTTCTCTTCTCAGACACGCATGGGGCCCCTGGGGCGGAGGAATGCAGTGTGGGGTTTCACAACGCCGGGGTGAGGCACACACAGATCTGGAGTCACCGAGATGTCACCGAACCCCTCCTGCGAATGACACGGATGTGAGGAAAGCCGATCGCGCCGAGTAGCTGGCCCTGGTTGCCTGCGCGCGTTGCGTCGAGCAACTGGCATGCTTATCGTCCCCTACGTCTTGGAGATCCTAGATTAGAGCTACCCTGCTATGTTTTGCTGGTGTCAGTGAGTCATTTGGAAACGAGGATTTCTTACATTAGGCACAGACGAAGCCGCCAGAAGCACAATTAACCCCCATTGCTCACCATGCTACCGATAAGAACTTTCCCAGGCAAGGCCCTGAGCATATATCTGGGAGAACCAGCTCAAGGCGAGTGTGTGTGTTTATGAATGAATGAATGAGTGAGTGACTGAGTGAAAGGCAGGGCTGCTAGGTCGCAAGTCTAACTGAGAATACCAGAGCATGGCCCCGCCACAGTCACAAGCACCTAGCCAGACTTGGGAAGATGAGAAGGACAGCAGAGTGGAGTGAATCCCCCAGACTGGAACACCACTCAGCCAAATGACCACCCCCCCCAGCGCCTGTTCCCTTTCCCCAATAAGCCCTCTGCGACTACCCGCAAATAGCGATTGTGATCAGGGCACGGCAATATGAAAATGAATTGCCAAACAAGCATTCAAAATGAAAATGCATGTAGGGGCCCAGGCGTAACTCCTGGTTGCGTCCTTGTGAAAATGAGTTCCTTAAGATGGGTGTCTTTAAATCGCCGACTTTCCCTGAAACCCTGGCCTCTCTTTCTTCACCGGAACAATAACCGCTGTCTTTTGTCGGGCAAATGTTTTGTTTGTCGACCGTCGGTTCGTCAGGTTTCTCCATGACGACCGTCTGTCTACACTCTAACCTCGTGGTCTGAGAAAACCACTTCCTGTGGGGGCCTTGCAAGACTGTGACGAAACCAGAGTCAGTTCTGCTGAGCGGAGAAACCAAAAGATCGACGCTTGCTTCTCAAAACGGTTTCACTTTGGCCTCCCTGAACAGATTTTGCACAATGCCGCAACGTCTGCATGCAAGCTGGATTCCTCAACGGTGAAATGAGATGCATTTCACAGGGCCCGACGTGTGTGGATCCATGAATCTGGGAGATTTACCTTAGGCCTTACACCACAAGAATCACAAGGCTCAGAGCTATGCAGAGCTAAGGGGCTCCCGTCTGACTGCAACATGCGAGTGTTGTGTGTAAATACAATTAATAACACGAAAACCCTTCCCTTGCCAATGTCTAATTATGCAGTACAGTGAAACGGGTATGAATTCCATCTGCTTGGTATTCCGTATGCCATGGAGGAAGTGCCTGTAGTCGGGGGCAGCCTGTGCTCATTACCAGGCGTAAGCTAGCATGCTGCAGAAGGTGTTTGACCCTGGCGCTCTCAGTCGAAGCGCTGCGCTGCCTTATCAATTATGAGAGCTGCCTTGAGGCTTTCCCCCCTCCCCCTCCCCCTCCCCCTCCCCCTCCCCCTCCCCCTCCCCCTCCCCCTCCCCCGCCCCTTCATCTCTTCAGCCTCCCCCTCTCTCTCGCTGCCCCTTGCTCCATCCCTTCCACTCTCCACTCCTCCCTTTCTCCCCCAGTCTTTCTCCCCTCCAATCGGTGAGAGCTGGCCTGGGCCGAAGCAGCCAGAGTGCAGCACGGAGCAGGCAGCCAGAAATAGCCCGCCTGTTTAAAAGCCTCCTTCTGCAGGGAGGCCCTTCATTAAACATGAGGTTAAACGTGACGGAGCCGCAGAGAAACAAGCGCCTCCGGGGGGGGGGGGGGGGGGGGGCGCAGAGACCCCCAGGACACCCTGACGACAGCTCACCAAGGTCGCCGCGACCAAAAAGGTCACGTACTCCCCGTCGCCCAGGTTTCGTTGCCACGGTGAGTCTTGCATCAGTGTTTCAGGACTGAAACACACTGTACTTCACCCCCCCCCCTCCCCTCCCCCCCAGAGAAATGATATGCAACACTATCCTCCAGATTCTCGCAGAGCTATCGAGCGGTCACAGTTCAAATCCTTCTGTTTTTGTCCCCTGAGCGCGGGGCTGCATGGAGGACACCCGGCATGGTGACACCCGGCATGGTGACACCCTGAGCTGCTGTGACAGACAACATGACAAGCAGGGTTATTTGATCCAGAGAAGAAGAAGCTCCCTGGAGGTCAGCGTCCTCGCTTCCTCCTCAGAACCTCACACACACACACACACACACACATACGCGCCAGCTGACTCAACACTGCTGGAACAGTGGGAACCCACCTTGGGTTATACATCTACAGTACTGGGCAAAAGTCTAGGGTACAAAGAAAAAGCATTTGAGCAGTTTTTTGTGTTGAGAAACAATTATATTAAAAGACTGAGCAACATTTCTCAACATTGAACTTTTATACTGCCGCACATACCCAGAAGACAAAAAAAAAAAAAAAACGCCTTTTTGCACTAGACTAAATATACACCCCAGAAAATGTACTAAAGTGTGAGATTGGACTGGTCCAACCTAGACGAGTCACGGGGGGCCGTGTGGAAAGAGACCCCTCCACAGGCCAGAGCGGGACAGCAACCAGGGCAGCCTGAGCCCAACAACATGGCAGTCAATCACCCCAACACCACGTCTGGGTAATATTCAACAGTGCCCACGCCGCCTGCAGTGGAAAATGTCCAGTGATGGGAGAGGAGGACGGGGGGGAGGAGGAGAGGAGGACGGGGGGGGGGGGGGGGGTGAACAGTGAGCATTGCCAGGGACAGCGTTCTCATCGCCGACAGGCCAGAGGAGGTCTAGCTCACTCTCAGGAACTGCCTGAGAGCATTTAATGAACGGGGCATGCCGCGTGCAGATGCACCACACACACACACACGCACCCCCCCCCCCCCCCCCCCCCCCCCCCCCAACATAACAACACTCTTTCTCCGTAGCATCAGGCACTAAGCTTCGGCTGATCCAGTCAGCTGTCGGGAGAGGGCGGGCTGCCATGATGTACCCCAGGCAGGGTGCTCGCTCACAGGCTAACCCCACACACTGGAAGCCCCCCTCGGGGTATCTCCGTGTCATGGAGGTCAGCTGGGCTCCCCTCTCCCCCCCCCCGCTGGCTTCTCTGGGAGAGGAGCCCGAGGGAGGGACTTCCCGGACACAGGCTGTCCTATCGGCCTCCTGGCCCGTGTGCCTCGATCCCCCCCCTACAGAGGGGTGGGAGGCAGTAGCCACAGAGGCATTGGGATTAGTTCCCAGCCCCTTGAATCCCACACAGGTCCTAAAGAGACTTGGATTCAGTTCAGGGCGACGTTGTTTGTTTTTTCTCCCTCAAAAGGGGCTCCGCAGTGCTCGAGGCGGCCTCAACCGATCGTTGGATCCTTAGTCTACGAGAATGCCGGCTTGATTGACTGATCGCCGTGGATGCGATCAAAGCGAGCATCGTCGTCGCCTCTCCAATATCGTGTCGTCAACAACCCCCTTCGGGCATCGGCGTTGCCACGGTGACACTCGTCTTTTATCACAATGTAACTGTAGCGCGTCACAAGGTCGACGGATCTCATTGCGGTTCGGTGTGTGCATAGTTCCAGCTGAGTAACCAAGACCACAGGCGGCACGGCGTTTACACAAGAGCTCATCGTGTAAGAGTGACATGAAAAAAAACATACAAAGGGGGGCAGCATTCAAAATTGCTCACAGTGCAGCCCCCCCCCTCTCTCTCTCCCCTCCCCTCCTCTTCCCCTTTCATCCCCCTCTCTGGCGTCCTGAGAGCCCCAGCCATCAGAGCAGCATCTTACAGACTGACAGCAGTCCTCTCGCGAGGGGCTAAAAAAAACACATCGCCTCGATATCCTGCTCCAGAAAACCTAGCAGCAGGCTTGTTGTGGACTATCCGTGTCATGCCTCGACGTGGGGCAGGTCCTCTCAAGGCGCCCATCGATCGGTTGCTCTTCCGCCCCCTGCTCCCCGGTGGCAGCGAATCACACGACACAGTTATGGTGGCGGTAATCGATATGTGTGGGTGGAGGGGGGGGGGGGGTGTCAGTGCGGTATCGTAGGTCGCTGTGCGGCCACCACCGCGAGGTTCTAGTCCCCAACGGTCCGGGTGACTTTCCACCTGAACTTTAGGATGACTACCGCCTCTTGGAGAACCAAAAGATGTGCACCCCTCCACCCTCCACATTCTTCATAACGCTGCAGTTGAAAAAATAGAAAAAGACTCCACGAGCACGCTACAGTGGGCTGACGCGGCTGCTTATGCAAAGCGTGAGCCCTACAAGAACCAACAGGAGCGAGCCGCCTGGTTCAGCCGGAGGGCAGATCAGGAGAGCACCCCAGCAGCCTAACACACAAGGTGGTAGAGGGAGGGGGGCAGCCATGCCCGCTCCCCAAACCAGCACCCTCACATTTGCTCATTTCCTGTCATGAGGTGTAAGGACATTGGTTTTCCCTCGAGAGGACCTAAGAGGAAAGGATTCATATTGCTACAAATAGGACGGGCTGTGTGTGTGTGTTTACCTTGTCATTTATGACCGGGGCCTGGATCCAAGCTAGTGGCAGGTGACAGATTCACCAGGAGAGCTGAAGCTTATCTGGGGACAGAGAGAAAACACACAGATAATGTTTAATCTTCTCCCCGTCTTTAAGTTTCCATGATCACCTCTTACTGCCTCATTAACTTGATCTGATTAGAAAGGATTATCTGGGAGTTTCACCCATCATTATCTACTTAGTTAACTGCCTGGTGTCCACGATTGACTGAAGGATCTGAAAGCTTGACTTCAGTATTGCTCTCACACGACTTTTCACATCCCCAAAATATGAATTTCAACGATTCGCTCAAAGGAAGTAGTCTTATCTTTGCCACAAAGCCTTTTGTCAAATACAGAAAGCGCTTCATACCCATTTATCATCACATCATCATAACTTATCATCACATTTGCGATGAATGCGTGCACTTTCCCTTTGTTGGAGAAGAACAGTGATTCAGAGAGTCCTCGCGTTGCCCTCGTCCTCAGTGACAGAGGGAGAACGGCCCGTTAGTCAATGAAACGTTTGTGAGGAACCACACTGACAGCAATAGCAGGCTCTTTGTGACAGGAGAACGAGTGGGACGCGACTACGCACATGTCCTCGTACTGCACACCTCAAGGAGAAAGGTATCCTGTGATGAAGCGGCCATCTTCCAGCTCCCCTTCTCAGCTCTTATAGGCTGAGCATTTAGTCTCGAACCTACCAAGGTCAGCCTGACTCTGGGGCGGGGGAGACAATGCAACTGTAGAGCTCCAGTTCTATAGACTCCACTGGGTGTATAATATCCGACCCTGTGGAAGAGATTAGGCCGGGCTGGGCTCATCTGTCGTGTGGGAGCAGAGGGCAACACAACCGTATTGTCTGTGGGTGTCCCTGGCAGCCCAGTGTCCTTGCCTGCTGATGGGGAGACAGGCCCAATCAGCACTGGGCTCCTGACTGGGTCTGGGGCTCCGAGCCCATCCAACACAATGGAGTCACAGTGCAGCTCAACAGAGAACCGGTGTGCGTGTGTGGGGGTGTGTGCGTGAGAGGTTTTCCTTTCCGTCGAGGCTCACACACACAGTCAGCTGAGAGCGAACACTATTGGACTGTTTCAATCACTAAAGTTTCTGCCCCACTTATTCCTGAGGGCTTTTATTTCTCTCTCTCGTGTACAAAGGATACTAAGAAGGCCACACACACACACACACACTACAATATGGTGTTGGGTGAAAGGAGAGAGGAGCTTCTGGTAAGAACGGCTGTGCTGACCTGTATCTACAGTACACACGATCCACACAGGAAGACAGGGCGGGCAAGGATACCTCACTCAGGCTAACGAGCGGAAACACAGTCTCTCACCCTCAGTTGAAACACAGTCCCTCACCCTCAGTTGAAACAGTCCCTAACCTTAAGTTGAAACACAGTCCCATTCATGGCACCATTGTCAAACTTCAGACAGCTGACACCATATGCCAATTCTTAAACTAAATCAACTTCCGTGTCAAAATAATAAGCATCAGAAGACAAACTTAGCATAAAATGGAAAATAAAAATCCTTTATATTTTTTTATATATATACACACATACATACACACGGATGATTTATTTTTCTATAAATAATCCCTGTGTTTCTCGGCGATATGAATGTATAATCTGGTCAAGGGGACTGGAGGAAGGTGTGTGTAGGCTTCACATCCAGTGTGTCGTCCACATGTTTTGTCTCCATGTAATAACGGGCTGGGATTATGTCCACACAAACTCCCCGGTTGCGTCTCCTGTTCAGAACTCGATTGGAAATAAGAAGGGATTTGGCTTTGGGAATCCCTGACAGCCATGCAGAGGACTTACAGCGATGCAGAGAGCGAGAGGAACAGAAAGAGACAGACAGCTGTTCTCTTAAGTGGGTCGCAGAGGCAGGGACGTCATTAGAGGAGGGGAAGCTGAACGCACAGATGTGTGCGTTGCCAGACCGGCCTGTCAAGTGTTACACAAACCGATAGGGCCTGTGTAAATAAACACCTCCGTAATACGGCTGAAATGCACCAAACGGTGGGAAATCTGCAGGAGAAAGAACGCTTTCGCGACAACATGGGCTGGAAATGGTTCCGTTTGACGCAGTGGTACAAAACCTGACCCTGTGGAAAGGAACAGTTTCTCTTCGTTTTTTTTTCTCCGCCACATTGGGTCCGACTTCAAAGAGAATACGTGACTTCATGCAGAGCTAAATTTGGCGGCAGAGAGACACACAGCGAAGTGTCATTGCACGTCGCCCTTATCTGATTTTTTTTTTGCGAGTTTTGCGGCTGCGTAAACGGCAGCGATACCAACATCCGTCTGAACACAACCTGGGGAGGGTTACGGGGTGTCCGTTTCGCTAGTGACTTTCACACCGTTCCAACAGTCTTGTTACCACGGCTCGCCACGCTCCCCAGCCCGTATATCCCTATCCCGACACCAAAGTAAACAAAAGTCCCCCCCCCCCCCCCCCCCCCCATACCTCAGGCTAATCTCCTGTATACAAAACAGATCAAAACACAGCCCTCTGACGTGCCACAATGTGGGTTAGTGACACGAAGCTGAGGGAAAGACTTGTCATCCCGACCCGTTGTCACGGGGGCGGAGGGAGAGACTGAGACGTAGCTAGCATACCCATCTCTGCATAACGACCGTTGACGTCATAAGACAACACACACACACCACTGCTCAGCATGCTGCGCAATACTGCCGCTGATGTCACACACTGTGATATCCACATTTTGCATTTCAAACACTAAGCCTTATGGGTCACGAAGTTACATCAGGCCTCAGTACGCGAGGACCGGGGCCGGCGCCACAATGTGGTTTTAAAACAGGTAGCCTATTCATTCACTTGACTGGCACAGCGCGACAGTCATGCCGGCCTAGGTCTACATCTTAGGTCTTCAGGAACACACAGGCTGGCATCTTGGGTCACATTCGAGTTGGAATGTGATTAACAGTACACGGGCATGGTGGCGTGTCGGCCAATCGGTGTCCAGGCCCTCTAGGTTACAAGGCTCTCTCCTCTAAGCCAGCGTTTTCCAGTTGCGCTGACTCCACACTGTACGCAGGGACACTGACAATGAAAAGCTTTCTAAATGTTGATTGCCTTTTCCTCCCGACAGGCCCAAGGGCTCAGCCACGAAGGTAAACGGTAAACGGGGGTGGGGGGATGTCCCACAATTCACTGGGGTGACTTTCAGCTCCGTGTCGTGGGACGGCCAGGTTTCCATGAACACAGAGCCCCCGCAGGCTGGCTGCGAGGCCCCGCCCCCCCTCGCCCCCCTCCCCACTCTGCCAGGGAAGGCATCGACTCTGCCTTTCGTTCCAGATCATCAGAGTGCTGTAACACCCAGTTAAAGGAACTAAAGTTAAGCTTACATCAACATATGGCCAGGATGATGGATGGCTGTACTGCTCAGACTAGATGAAACGCCAGTCACCCATAACAAAAGGGGGGGGGGGGGGGGGGAAACGAGGATACAGTCTAAGATAAGTCTCTTACACTTCATTAATCTATAGGGGGAGATAGTGAGAGGGTGACGTGAAGCTAAATTGAGATTAAAAGCCACGTCTTGGGCCTCCTGGTGATTTCAGTCGGATACGTGACAGTTGACGGGGGCTTATGATGTGCGGAGTTAAGGCAGTCGGAGGGGAACACAGAATGAGGCTCCCTGACACTGTCGGGGGGACTGAAACAGCTCGTAAGGAGCCACGGGGGACCAGACCCCTTCCAGAAGGGAGGCAGTACCAAGGCATTAGCAGTCCAAAAGAGGCACTCTGAACTCTGTGTAGATGATGAATGTGATTTACATTACAAGGAGAGAGAGAAGCGAAGGGGGGGGGGGGGGGGGGGGGGGGGGGGTGAGAGAGAGAGCTCGTGCTTACTCTCAAGGACGCCGCTGATATCCAACTGACGTTCTGAAGATGTCACCATGGACAGCCACTAAATGGATAATAAATTTGGCAAATAACTGAAGGTGTTTGTCCTACCTTGGATTCTACTCAAAAGGACAACACCAAAGGTTACTGGGACAAAGAGGAAATGTTGTTTTTATACACAAAATATTCCTGAGCTGCAGCTACTGTGCCTGCAGTACCTAAAAGACCTGTATGATTTCACACCAGGTGTATAAAAAAATAAAATAAAAACTACAATTAAGATTGACTTATTGAAAGGACATATTGCATATCCCATTTTTCAGAGGTGCACCAAATAAGAAAGAGATCAAAAGTAAATGAATGTGAAACGGTGATTCTAATCCTACAGTGCTAGAGGCCCAGACAGGCCAATTTAAGGATCCAGTCAGTGCACGCTGACTGGGGTTAAAGGATCTTCAATACATCTTAATGGAAACATTCCATTGCACTTACACAATCACTCCCAACAAATGCATGTCTCTGATGTAGGCTATCTGCAGGATGAGCCTAAATATTTTCTTTCCAGGGGAGAAAAGGGCCAAACCATTCTAAAGTAGAGTAGGGGGACATGGAAAATGCCATAAATCATCAATGTTAGGTTTGACAAGGGGGAAGCCTTTTTTATCTTCTGCATATACACATATGCACAGATACACCCCTGTTTTCATCGACTCCACCAACCAAAGCTTGACCGTAGACCTGTATCTAGTCTGAAAGAAAGTCTGCAAGATAAAGTTTATCCTGGAAGAGAATTATTTAGACAGGGGACTGAGAAAGCCTGGTCCCGTTACTATTGCGTGTAGATTAAGTTCAGTTGTTTTGCAAAAACGGTAACTGTTTCAACCGTCTCATGTGCTGCTCGAGAAAGGTCTAAAATAGTCTGTTCCACATGGTCACAGTTGTGGAGAAACATCTTGGCAGATTCAAGCTGATTTCACATTGAATCTCTTCTCATAATGCTCTTACAGAGCAGCATATTTGCAGATACAATCCAAAGACACTGCTACGTTACAACGCAGCGACAGCGCAAAAGGTGCAGCACTACACTACCGGATATTATTATTACTAATGATGCCGTGGGGCGTCAACAGGTACAGTGAGTAAAGCAGGAACTGGAGGAAATTCAGTTAACAGGAATCTAAAGTATGCCCTCTCAGATAGTTCCCTTTAAAATCGATTTAAAACATGTTCAAACAACCATGGATTAACTGGAACTTGTGTACGATAACAGGAAATACACACTAAAGAAAGTAACAGGGAAATAAAGGCACGGCCTCTTGACGATGATACTGTTTGAGTTAAATTTATTTTGATTGGGGTACCTTAAATCTTGTAGGATCTCTCCAACAAGTCAAAATCAATTAAATAAAGAAGATTAGGCCGTTCTCACATTGATAACATCCCATCAAGTCTCGTTATCATCAAATATTTGTTCGCACTAGGAAATGTGTGCGCCGACCATGATAGGCAAATTAATCGTATTGACAATGAGTCCAGGCGTTAATTCCAAAGAACCAGCCTTATCCTGTTGGCTTGAATATCACCAGCTAATTACCAAAACAAGGTGGCCACAAATGCACCGTTTTAAACAATAAAGACAAGTAGGGGTTTTGACACAGTGATGATGATCTTCATAAGTAAAATGCGTTCATCATTGCTGCTCTCTCACCAAAAAAAAGGCAACCTAAACACTTTGCATCAATGTAGCCTATGCTTTACAAATTACCCTGCTTATAAATCAATTTTAAGACATCAACTGACACCGTTAAAAGGGGTTATTCTAATACCAAAGCATGCCTCAATTGGCCAAAGTGTGTTAATCGTATTAGCTGAAGTAGAATTTGCTAGGAGAAAGTGAAAACGCCAAGATGTCGATTAAAAACCATCTGTCGTCGACGAGGAAACTTGCTTAGTAAATACCGTAACTAGCGAGCTACATTCCGTTTGGTTTCAGATGGGAAAGGACAGAAAGTGTCTATTTGATCATTTAGAGGACTTAGAAAGATCAATTTAAAATAACGTCGTTTCACAGTTACATTGCCCAGACACTCTTTCAGTAGGTTCAGTTTCGTAGCGGGTGGCCCCCCGTTCCAAAGACCATACTTCCTGAGAGCTCGCTCCCCGGGTCACAACTTTTGTGAAATGCATTAATAAATAACCCAATGTGACATCTCACATGAAACAACGACACATTAGTCAAGCAGTTCTACCTAAAACATACGTATATAATTTCACCTGTTCAGCTGCGGTTAGCTGGCTGGCAACAGACGGGGAAGAACCAATGCTGTGGCATTCATTGGCTGTCTTAACTGTAGCTCAGTAGCTACAAAGAAAATTAGACACATTGAAGAGTGTCCAGTGAAAACGGTTTGTAAATGTGTTTGTAGTCACCGAGCTAACATTTTTAAACACAATAGCATTTGGACATGCGGTAAACCATGGCTTTGTTAGATTCCATCAAAATAGAATAGACTGATGACAACAATCCATTTCTGCAGTCAGAACATAAGTAGCACAGGGGCTGGTTAACGCTAGCCTAGCCTAGATCTGACTGTTTGCTAGACTACATACATAGTCCACAGACTAGTATCGTTCGACTGCCTCCACTGTAGCCAATGCCAAGCTAACGTCGTTGTTAGCCTGCTTGCTATTCGAACTGACAATGCTTGTGCCTGCCGGGTTATGAATATCAAGGTTACTTACCAATATATCGTTGTCGTATTATTAGTTACTTTATAAGTTGATATAGTCCAGGAGGTGATAAGAATCCACACAAAACTTAAGTTGTTATGGTATGTGAAATTCTGCATAAAAAGCTTATTGAATAATCACAACATTCTTTCGTCCGATTCAATCTCCCAAAAGTTGTTTATCGGATTGAATTTTAGTTTAAACATGAAAAGAATGATGAATGCTAGCTAACTAAATAAAATTGACATTTGACATGATAAGACTCAATCAAATCGGTAAAAATTCTCGACCTAGCATTAAAAGAAAGCATCCAAAATGTCCACAACACCACCACGGCACCAGGCAAGGAAATACAAAAGGCAAAAAATGTCCACGACCTCCTAACCCTTTTCCTCTGTAGTGCGCCGCACCCTTAAATTTCAATCATATTCTTCCATTCTCTTCATTGTTATGAATATTTTCCATGCAGCTTGTCAGAATAACACGCTACATCCAATCCGTAAAACACGAAGAAACGCAGGCTTAGTTTTTCCGTCTGAGCCCGAACTGAGTAGCTAGCAAGCTAGTCAGTGAACGCTGATGCTGTCTTTGGCCCAAACCTGTTTTTATCATATAAGACACCCGGGTCATCCCGCGGTGCCATTGCCTGCATTCAACCTCACAGCAAGGTTCTGAAGATCTCCGGGATACCATGATGAACCAAAACGAATGTACCCAGCCAATCCAGCAGTCACCGACGTCAGTGACACAGTGGCAGTTGTAAGATAGCGTTTTTATTTTAGTTCATCAGTAGTGTTGTCGTTACCTGATGCATAATGTTGCTTATATGCTTTATTTTCAATAGCATAACTGCCAATTCAGTAATCATTTGAGTAATATACAAGCCATGCAAATTAATATCGATGTGAAGGTTACCGTCCCTGGTGCATGCCTACATGAACTCTATTTCGTGTGTTGGTTATTAAAGGAAAGGAGCGAGTCTCGATACCCCTTCAGTATCATCCCACTACCCCCACCGAAAGAGCGCAGCTGCATTTAGTCCACTAGCCCGTGATCAAGGTACATACACCCATTGTTAAACGACATCGCGGCACTCATCGCCAATATCATGCTTCTATAAACGATATAGCATACAACATTATCAATAATATGATCACAAAAAAACAGGTTTAGCCAGAGAGAAGCTAGTGTTCTAATGTGTTTTCCATGGTGTTTGTCGCCCCCCAGAGCATCTAGACTAATCGTCCAGAAACAATCCAGATCAGATACTGACAAATGCAAATTGTGATATATTCTTTGCATAGTTGTACAGAAAAATACAAAAATACATACATTCTTTGCGTTGAAATCTAAGTATAATATACTGTCTACTTCTCTGGTTGCCTTGTCAAAAAATGTAAGATGTGACATTAAGGAACTACATTAAGACTATAAGATATAAGCATACTACCATAAATAAAACTAACTGTGGGTATTAACAAATCTCCACAGAGCTTTGTAAATTAACTACAGAAAATACATAACATTTAATATCATGCAGGTCAAACATTAAGCCTACAATACATGTCATATAAAATTGTTCTATCGTGGAGTACAAAAGGAGGCCCCTCATGTTCCGTTTTGTATTTCCCCAGATTTGATGAGCCCCTTGCATTGGAAAAAGGCATCTTGGCAAGGTTCTCGACCCAGGAAGGATTTCAGCATGTCCATGCCGTCCACAGAGCCACCAGCCTCTAGAATTGCCTGTCTGTACTCCTTCCCCACCTACACACGGAAAGAGAAACAAAACAAAAACAGGTGACTCGACCCTCGAGGATGTTTGGCAGTGTAACCGTCAAACATCCTGTCACTGTAAACATAAGTCACAATGTTGAAATAAGTCATTTAGGATTCATCCATCTAAAATCATTCTTTTGCTACCTTCGGGTTCATGATTCCTTCCTTTTTAAATCGACTGAAGAAAATGTCCATAGAGTAAACTTCACTCCACAGGTACCCATAGTACTGGCCATCATAGCCTCCAGCCAGGTGGCTAAAACTGGCAGTCATATTTGTACCTGTGAGAAAAAAAACAAGGTCGAGATGTTGGTCGAGACTTGAGAAGCATGCAATAGAGACAAAGAAACGTGAATCCCACGTATTGATCCACACTCTCAGTGAATCGGTGTTTGTAGCGGGAGTCAGATGGCTGAGCGGTTAGGAAATCAGGCTATTCAATCAGAATGTGGTTGGTTCGATTCCTACCATGCAAAATAACGTTGTCCTTGGGCAAGGCACTTCACCCTACTTGCCTCGGGGAGAATGTCCCTGTACTTACTGTAAGTCGCTCTGGATAAGAGCGTCTGCTAATTGACTAGTTGTAAATGAGTCAGACCTTGAGTGGCAGGGACCCCGAGGATCTCTTGGCAGTGCTTGGCGAACACCTCAGCAGTATCTGCATGAGACTGGGTGTGTAGAGACTGGTCCACTTTACTGAGGACTATCTGACGTAAATTCATCAGCCCTGAACAAGAGAGAAAAGAGGAGTTGGAGAAGACCTTGCCAGTCAATGAAATTATACGTATTATCAAAGACACACCATGGAAATCTTAAACTGGGCTAAGCCACAATGATGGTGGGGGGGGGGGGGGGGGGGGGGGGAGTACTACACATTGAAGGAAACATCTTACTCTTGTGAGACTTACATCTTACAACCTACTGTTGTAAGGAATAGATATGGTCCATGTCTGACCTGTATTTGCTACTCTAGAGGCAATAAGTTTGTTGAGCAAATTGTCAGGAATGGGACTGTCATCCTTGTAGTGACGAGACATTCTCCTAAGGGGTTCCTTCTCCCAAACCCAGTTCTCCAGCATTTGAGAGGGAACTTCGACAAAGTCTGTCTCCACCAGGGTCCCGCTGAATTCTGAATATGTGGTCTAAGGGTTGTCAATAAACATTTAGTTAGAAAGCATCCTTTTGTACACACACACACACTGAGGCCTGTTTGTCTTACATAAACCTGTGTAGTTTCCTGTGCACTTGTTGAGATCTGTGGAGTCTTGCTTCCTGCTTCTTTGATCCACTCAGATCACCCATATATAGGTGTTGTAGATGATCTGATTTGGGATTAGGCGTAGAATCATTTTCTCAAAAAGCAAAAGTTCCCTACCTTGGAGCACAGCTCGTGCATGACATGGCCAAACTCGTGGAAATATGTCTCCACCTCGTGGTGTTGCAAGAGTGAGGGCCAGCCCTTTGTTGGCTTGGTGAAGTTAGCCACCATGGCTGCCACTGGAAGCCTACGTTTCCCATCATGCCCCATACAGCCTGGCTGGAGCCCAAAGCAGGCAGCATGGCCATACTTTCCCTCTCTGGAGGAGGACAACAAGGACATTACACAACATGGCATGACACATTCTCAGAACCATAGATCCATCGACACCAGTCCCAACATAGTCATGGTGACGGGTTAAAAAAAGAAACAAGGGGGTTGGGGGGGATGTGTTCTATATATTATGTTGATGTTGTATGTTTAATTTGGAAAAAATGCTAATAAAGAAACCTTGATAAAAAATTTAAAAAAGGAACAAAACAAGTCTTCAAAATTAGGTCATCCGTGACAAGGATTTGTAATACATTGAAATATACACCTTGGATGTAGATCCAAATAGAACTGGCCAATCTCCTCCCCAGTGGCTGTATCCATGACTGAATAGAGACTGACACTTTCATGCCAAACATGGGCGTGCTTGATCTGTGAGAAGGTGAGGCCCAGCAGGTCCTGGTAGATACTGAGGAGTCCAGCTGTCACCACCTCTAGTGGGAAATACTGGATCAGCTTATCCTTGTCCACCGCAAACTTCACCTGCTCAACTTGGTTCATGTAATAAGGCAAGTCCCATGCGTTGATCAGTCCATCAAAGGTTTGGCCCCGCATTAGACAGTCCCTCTTCTTCAGAGCTAGAATGTACTTCCTCTCTTTCTCACCCACTGGCTTCAGCTTCTCATAGAACTCATCTATGACATATAAGAAAAGTGCAAAGGAGACATAAACTTTGTGCTTTTGCCGAAAAAAAATCACTCAATGTCTCAACATTGGGGTTTGATTATTTCAGAGGGGGACGTACCTAGAAAACATGCTACATTTGTCGCATTCTTGGCCATGTTCATCTCGAGCACATAGTTTGCATGGTTATTGAAACCAAGTAAGTTGGCAACCTTCGCCCTGAGCTTTATCAGTTGTTCCAGAATGGCTGTGTTTACCTGGAACAAAAACATAATCAAGCTACATTTACATCTCAGTCAATGTCTTTTTTCCATGACTGGATGTGGATGGCTTTGATCTCTATCAGAAGTATGTGGGAGGATTTGAGGAAGTTTACCTCCTTACACCTGCTGTGGAAGGCTGTCTCCGTTTTCCTCCTGGTCTCAGCCAAATGGCATCTCTTCATCAGGGGGAAATAGTGTGGGTATGCCAGGGTCACCTTGAACCGCCCATCCACAGTTTTCTCCAGACTATTCAGAAAGCTATCGGCTAGCCCACCTTGGATGGGGGTTGTAGTAGATATAGACCGTAACTGATGTGCAATATGAAACATACTATGTGCAATGTCAAATAAGTCGTTGTAGTGTCACTTTTATTGAGTGCTGTTTCAGCTTACTCAGTTCACGCTCAGAGAAAACCAGGTAAGTGTTATCCTCATTCAGGTTTTGATTGAAGTCAATGGAAAGTTCACTTATAAGTTTGGAGATTCTTTCTACTTCCTTAGGAAATAAATAATAATCACAAATTCAGTCCAATTTGTCCTGATTTGTATTGAAACACAAAACCCCAGTGGATTTATACAACCTCTTGAATGTCTTTTGACAAGTGCAATCCATTCCGCTTTCCCAGTGTGATTTGACGGTCTAAGAATCTTTTGGCTTCAGGCATTAGATTGTCCAGCTGCTGTTCCTGCAAACACAGACCAAAAACAATCCACAGTCTCTCAGGAGGCAAAGCTAGTTCTGAGTTGGCAGCAAAGTGTGTGTAAGTGGCGGCACTTTGTCAGTCAAACTGCCCCCACACCAGGTGTTTGGAAGAGGCCCTGGGCATGGGGGTTGCTATATAGACACAGTGACAATTAAATAACAGTGCTCACAGTTACAATTCTATGACGCTAAAAACATAAAGACTCAAGCTAGCATTACAAGCTAGTTCAATTTGATACTACGGCAAATAGTCCCAAAATGTCCAATAGAGTTGGGGCTATGAAAGTATCAATGGGTGTCAGTGTGGTTAACTGGGCTGAAAGCAGACAGGAAGGAGCCAATTCAACAGATCAAATTGCACTTGTAGACTAAACGTGAACCTATGAGGTGAAATGGGGACACGTTGAGACATAATGTTTTCTCATTATGTGACACGCGCGCCAAATCACCGAACCCAATATTTCACAACTCATTTGATCTCCATTGGGCATAAACAAACTTGGACACCAACTGCAATCTGAAGTCGTTTGTGTGGGTCTATGTACCTGCAAGACGAGAACCCTTTTAAATATGTCCTCCCTCATGCTCGTCTCCACGTCAAACTCAGACAGTTTCTTGTCTGCCTCAGTGCTGGCAGACCTCACCTCCTTACAAGGAGAGACATACTGGGGGAAATCAAGGATGTGACGCGAGGCTGGGGAACAGAGTGTTAATCACTTACGACGGAATGCAAAGATGATGCTTCCCAATATTCCGATCAATCCCTTTGACGACACTTACAAGCATATTCCAGCTTCGCACTTGCCAAAGCATTCAAGGTGTTGTCAATGGAGACCTTTTCGATGTCCAGCGATCCAATGTTGTCGTAGACCTGTTTGATTCTTTGGATCAGGCTTTCTGTCATGCTCTTGATCTGGTCTGTTGTCAGGTCCCATCTTAGAGCGTTTCTGCTGTCTGTTGCCTGGCTGCAGGTTGTGGTTGATATCAAACGTTGGTTCAGTAGAGTCATTCTCAAGATGGGTTTAGAACCAGCGACTCTATTGGGAAAAGAAAGAATAAGACTGAGTCATGCCCATGCGTGTAAGCCTATAATTCTACTGGGCAAAATGGTTTACTTTGTGCTTTGATGAGCTTTTGCTTGTTGCTTCTGTTATAGAGCTAATCTTCAGCAAGCGCTTACCTGTCAACATATTATCATGTTGTCTTATTGGGAAAATTGAGGTTTAGGCGAAATATACTGTTGCCCACCAGTGTGCTCATAAAATCTAAATGCATAAGGTGCTACATACAGGTTAAATAAAGCCCTATAGAAATGATTATCTTTACTAAACAAACAGTATGGGTCAACGCCGCGAAACCTGAACCCCCAAATACCATGCTGATAATTTTTTCCTGGCTAACGATGATCCACAGGAAACTTATCCCATATTCTCCACAACAGGAATGCAATGGTAACACAAAACGGAGACATACTATACAATGCCAGGTTCATTACTTAAGCTACGCTACAAAGTGTTCAACCTTTCAAGGGTACGAATTGGTTAGCCTGGTTATTGAAGCGTAGGCTACATTTTTATTCTTTAGACATGGTCTAAATAATCTTTTAATTTGAACACTTTCACCCTTCTCCAGTTTCATAGCCGTTGTGGTATGGCTGTAAACGCCACATGCTATAATTTATGCCTTTGGTTAATTATAGTGCTCACTCAGCTATTGCCATTGACAGCCAGACAGCATGGAAAAAAATTGTTAAGTATCAAGCTAAGCCATAATGTTTGACAATTGCCTACCGGAAAAGCATCGGGTACACTACAATTCTCAGCGAAAACATGCCAGCGAATTCATGCGTTTTTTTTGCGTGCAATTTAAATTTCGTTTCAACTCCTTCCTCCTCTTACTGTACTTCTTGACTGATCCAGCGCTCTATTGAATCTGTTCTGTTCGCTTCCGTTCTAAATGCGCAGGCGCTGAAGATGTGATCAATTTAACACAGAGGAACTCATGACGCGGTAGTAGGGACAGCTGGAAAATTGCTCAGGTAGGTGGGCGGGCATTAATAGCTTTTGATATCCTAATGTTGTTATTTACGATACGTAAGCATTTCGATGTACAGAAAGGATAACGTTTGCCCTTTTCCTCCGATTTCTACCACATCTTAATGATGCTATCTCATTCAAAACGATGCTTGCCGACCATGATGGGCTGCATGAGCACAATCGTCAGTGATTTTGTATTTATGCCATCCGAAGAATCCGTCAGTGACCATCAGTGCTTAGTTTGATATAACGATCGCTTTAAAATGTTGACTGAGTAGAAACCCCACATTAAGTGTTGGCATTTAATATGACATCACTACTGCATCATAACATGTCAACACTAAATCTGTTGTTATTAGGAAGGAGTGCGTGTAGCCAATGTTTAGCCTACGTGTCGAGCGATTTCAAATATTCATATAAAATAATGCCTGAACGGTCCGATGGGATTGTGGGCCTATTCCATGTTTTAAAGACTATAATTTACAATAGAGAACGCTATAGGTTCAAACAAGACTTGAACAGCATATATGCAAATTATGTGCAAATTCAGCTCTGTCGTTTTAACTGTGTTTTATGATGTGACTGAACTGTTTTTTAACGGAGCTCTGTCAAATCCAGAATAGAGCTAGTTATATTCAACTTTTTCCAGGAGTTGTCTTGGAAACAAGAGTTCCCTCTGACATTACCATGATATTGCACACTATTCCATCCAGCTCAACAATCACAGCTTCGTGTTGATATAGAAGACAAGAGCAGGCAGGGTGACTGCACCAAAGAAGCCAATCACATCAATTTATGTTAGCCATAAAGAGTCTGCAATTATTTTTAAGTATCAATACCTTTGCAATAACCATGTATCTCTCCTCAAATATTCCCTAATCACTACTTGTGTTCAGCAGTTTGCAGAGAAAATGGCAGTGGAGAAACGTCTTGCGTTCTCTATTGTGCAGTTTCTGCGAGATCAAACACACTGTGGAGCTTTGAATTCTGATGAACAAGAAAGCCTCGAAGGTAAGTCAGACAAACTCACTTGTTATTCAGAGTACTTCCCTGAGTCACACACACACACAAAAAAAGTTATATTTACTGCCAACCTTTTGCAGTCGCAATCCAATGTTTGGAGACCACCTTTAGGATCAACTCCAGTGACTGCCACCTGGCTGTGCCACAACCTTTGACAGAGATATTCCTCAATTCTCTTCTGAAGGTGACTCACCAGATTACTCTATCATCCACACAGTGTGGCACATGTACAGATGTATCAATACCGCTACAATTTCGGAGGTTTTGTGTTTTGTGCAGAACGACAACCTGACAGTACCAGAGACATCTCCCTCCTCTGCGGATATTGAAAGAGCAGAGCAGCTGAAAAATGAAGGTATGTGAATAACCGAGTCCATTAACACAGCCTGTCTTTCGGAGGCATCATTTGCTAGTGCACAACAAAGAAATCTGCCATATTTTCAGACAAATCCTAAATACTAACCACCATCTCTGTATTTGCAGGAAACAACCACATGAAGGAAGAGAACTACAGCTGTGCTGTGGACTGTTACACAAAAGCCATTGACCTGGACCTAAGAAATGCTGTATACTACTGTAACAGGTACAGGTGCAGTCAACTGCTTTCGGGACTGTAGACTTAACCAGTATATTGAAGAGTGATTTCTTTCACAAAGATGCACCATACACCCTGTTCATGAATATACATCTACAATATTGTGATGGTGTACTGCTTTGTAACTGCAACTTATGGTTCGGTGGAACAAGGTTTTTAACCTCTACTTTAAAGGCAGGGTAGGTCATGTTGTTGAGAAGCACTTTTTGTCATATTAGCTGAAATAAACTTCACATCCATCAGTAGTCAGGTATTCATGTGTTTTGGGAGAGTGACTTCCAAGGGAGGGGGTAGGATATTTTGATTTGAATCCTTTCAAACTCTAGATAAAATGGCTAGGTTCGCAAAACTTGCCAATCGTGTTATCCTGCCTTTAGCTACTACGTAGTCGGTTTGCAGTTACTACAGCCTGTGCATGTGCATTATTGATCTGCAAGGCATGAAACGAGCGAGCGTTCCGGGGATCTTCCCTAATGCCTCTGTTCTTCCCAGGGCTGCAGCACACAGCAAACTGGGCCACTACACAGAGGCCACAAGTGACTGTGATAGAGCCATAGGCATCGACCCCAGCTACAGCAAAGCGTACGGAAGAATGGGGTGAGTTAAAATCGTGAAATTTGAAAACGTCTGTGTCATCTGAGCCCCCTTTTGTGAGAAGTCGGTCAAAAACGGTTCTTGATGTGTTACTTTGAATTGTACGACGACGGTTCCATCTTCTATTTCGTCTCTGCTCTAGCTTGGCCCTGACTGCCACAAACAAGTATCCAGAAGCTATTTCCTACTTCAAAAAAGCTTTGGTGTTAGATCCGGAAAATGACACGTACAAGTCCAATCTGAAGATCGCAGAGCAGAAGCAGAAGGAAGCTGTCAGTCCAGTAAGTAGAGCAGCTCTGCATTTAGTTCCCGACTGAAGGTCATTCTGGACATAACCAGCGTTGCAAAACGCTCGCAGCAGCACTGAAATAGACTATGCTAAAACACAAACAAAAAGTAATACTTACTTTCATGCTCAGTAAAAATCTTGCGGTAAGAATGTTCCAGTTATGTCAATGGTGATAAAACACATTAGAAAGCCGTTTTTTTTTTTTTAAAGGACAGGTTTAATTGTACATATTAGACAGTGATCATTATGATATTTGTTGTCACTGGTTACAGACTGTCACTGGGTTGGGATTTGATATGGCAAGCCTCATCAACAACCCCGCTTTCATCAGCATGGTAAGATTTATTTAATAAAAGCTATCATTATTTGATGTTAGACATTACTCTTCTCTTAAAGGCAAGAATGTTGCCCTTCATGCCTCAGAGTAGTCCTATCTTAAAACGCAGGAGGCTCGTACTTAAATTACAGTGTTTATGATACGTTTAGTTGAGAATGCTACCTTAATTGACCTTTTGACCAGCAGCTGGCCAGCTATTCAACATATGCCTTTGTCAAATGGCAGGGGAATTCTCTAGTGGGTGATTGGGACTGGTAGAATTCTTGCAAATGACATGCCTGCCAGGGAATGAATGTCTTTACAAGCATACCTGGGGGTCAGTGACAGCTGAGGTGAATGATAGATCTATGAAATTGGAATGAGCTCCAAGTAGTCACAACACAAGAGAAATGTATCTGTTGCGATGATAATGCAGTAAGGGGTATTTGTTTCAAACCTTCGACGGGACCCATTGTAACCTCTGTGTTTAGGGAGTCAGATGGTTAGGGAATCGGACTAGTAATCTGAAGGTTGCCAGATCGATTCCCGGCTGTGCCAAATGACGTTGTGTCCTTGGGCAAGGCATTTCACTCTACTTGCCTCAGGGGGAAATGTCCCTGTACTTACTGTAAGTCGCTCTGGATAAGAGTGTCTGCTAAATGACTAAATGTAAATGTGTTTACAGGCTGCTAGCGTGATGCAGAACCAACAAGTGCAACAGCTGTGAGTGGGCTTCATAATGTACACAACAGTGTCAATCCACATCCCATATTCATATCTCAACATCCAAACTCTCTCCTTCTCTCTGTATGCATGATCAGAATGTCAGGAATGATGTCCAATGCAGTTGGAGGGTCAGCAGCAGGGGTAGGAGGATTGTCAGACATTTCCAGCTTGATCGAAGCGTAAGCCTTTACTCCCTATAAAAAAAAGAAAAGTGTATTAAGTCATCAAAACAGTCAGTCACAAATACCCACATGCCCTGGCCGTGTTGCGTTCCTTCCAGCGGACAGCAGTTTGCCCAGCAGATCCAGCAGCAGAACCCGGAGCTGATAGAACAGCTGAGGAACCACATCCGGAGTCGTTCCTTCAGCGGCAGCGCCGAGGAACACTCCTGACTCCTGGTCTGTTGGTGACTCCCCCACCCACACTCACCCACCGCCCCCACAGGTCAAGTACTCAGATGATAGTGGAGAAAATACATCATATTCAGGGGCTCAGGCCTAGTACTTGTGTTGTAGGCCCACCCCTACCGCTGACAAGTGAGAAATACCATGTCGTGGGAGGAGATTTGGAGACAATACCAATTTTCAGTTGTTTTCCTCCATTGCAGGGGCAATACAGAGGAAGGGGACCGTATGACGTGATTACAATCTCTACACCCATTCCTTAAACTCACATCACCGGCAGGGCTGGACTGAAGAGACGGAGATGCAATTGATGGCACTTTACTGTGACTGGGGCTTTGGGGAGAGAAAGAGGAAACAGAGCGACCTACACATTCTAGATATACGATCGGAAGAAAGAAAAAAAACAGAGAAATTGTAAATCACATCGATATTGACGGTACACGGCCACTGGTTTCTTTCTTGAACGCTGTTTCATTCCGCGTGGATTTGTGTTCTATGTGTTGTGCTGTAGTAGTAATGTGGAAAGTATTGCCATGTTCAGATGCAGACTTATGTATACTTCCATCCCCTGTAGTTATCACCTGCAGAAGGCTAAACAGGAATAATGCATTACTTTAGTATTTGAACAGGTAGTATTTCTGCTGTATTTCATAACTACAGGACAGTCACACACAACAGCAGGGTTCTAGATTTATTATATTATGTTTGAAGTTATTATTTTTGTACTGAATGTTGGGTGACACCCATAGCCTTTTATCACACATAATTTAACCATTGCTTTAAACTGCACTAAACAGAATGGCAATTTTCCAATGATATATAGTAAGCCCTTAATAACCATGTTGGCAGCCCTCTGCTTGTACCTAAACAATTGCACCTTAGCAAACATAAATATGAAAATGCCATTGCCCTTTACGCCTGTTTAAGTTTCCATTACTTGGGCGATATTGAGAACAGTAAGGACATAACCGAATTGTTCATTTTGCATGCTTTAATCTGATATTTGTGGTCACTTTATGAAGCTTATTGATATGCTTGTGAAAGAGGACAGCATTGTTTTGTCGAAAACATGTCAATAAAGATGTCTTATTCAAAATTCAATAGACTTGTCGGTGCCTCAGAATGACACTGTTTTACAGCTTTAGATGTCCTTGGTTAAATTCCCCTGTAACAACACATTACTGTTTCCAAAGTGAAATAAATCAAAGATTAAAGTTAATGACTTTATTCACAATTATTCACATTTAAAATCAAAGGGGGTTTCAGAGAAAACACTTAAAAACAATACACATGTTAAAACATGATCTCCTCGGAGTGCAAAAGTAAGTGACAGGTGATGGTAGACGCAGAGAGCGCAACGATTGGTCCATAAAGATGCAAGCGGCAGTGGTTCGAGGCATGAGTTTAACCCTCCCGGCTCATGTAGGGGCAGATCACACACACTTGAGCGATGTCATCATATTCGTACGTCCTCTTCAGAAACGTGTCCGTGAGTCGAAGTCCTGATATACTCTGAAATTCAAAAACCAAAAAATCACCCATGCGGAATGGGTTACCAACGCAAGGCCCTATGTTACATAACAGCAGCGTTCTGAGTTGGTATGACCCGTACCTGTAAGCCTTGGAAGGAGGAGAGGAGTTTTAGGGGTAACGACAGGGAGGCACTAGGGCTG
Organism: Hypomesus transpacificus; assembly: GCF_021917145.1. NCBI lineage: Eukaryota > Metazoa > Chordata > Actinopteri > Osmeriformes > Osmeridae > Hypomesus > Hypomesus transpacificus. The sequence goes on from NW_025813775.1 coordinate 121,476, forward strand.
ACCTTCCCCAGCTGACGCCCCGATACGCCACACCAGTGGATAGACCTGGTGTTACACATATCCAGCACCAGATCCATGGTCCTCTCGCTGCAACGTGAACACAGTTTTCCTTCAAAAGCACCATTTTTGAGCCAGGAGAGAAGGTTTGCTTTTAAATGTGGGTGAGACGTCCACCCACCCACCCCCACCCACGTATAACAGAGGAGATCAGATGAGCGGTTAGAGAATCGGGCTATTAATCACAAGGTTGCCGGTTCGATTCCCGGCCGCGTAAAATGACGTTGTGTCCTGGGGCAAGGCACTTCACCCTACTTGCCTCGGGGGGAATGTCCCTGTACTTACTCGCTCGGGATAAGAGCGTCTGCTAAATGACTAAATGTGAAATGTAAATAATGAAACCTACACCCCTGAATGGAGCATTCACTGCAGAGGACAAACAGATATAAATATATTTTTTACCTGCAGTTCGTGATCTTACAGACGATGTCAAAGGGTTCCTCGAGGTTCACAGTGTCAGGAATCATCTCCAACGATAACCTGACATCTCCATAACCTGGGGCCTGATGATCACATGAAGAACTAACATGAATCACAGTGCTAGGGGACTGCAAGGAACGTCCGAATCATCCCAAAACACACACACACTGGCAATACCCTGGAGGAACAGTCGTGCTGTAATATGATCCCCCTTACCATTCTCTGTAGCTGGCTGGTCTGTAGTCTCCCTCTCTCTCCTAGGTTGGTCTTCCATACGATGTCCAGTTTGCCTATGACAGTCACACCCTTGATGACACCAGCTTTCTCAGCATACTCTGGTTTGGGTTTGAGGCAGTAGAGGTACTGGCGTGTGTCCATGGGCTGAAGGTAGGACATCTTCCCAAATGTAGATGCTCTGGGAAAGTTCAAGGGAAAGAAGACAGATTTGATTAGGCTCCGTAGCGGGAATCTTAGCTACTAGCTACTGCATCTTATCTATACTGTGCATCATGGCGTTGTTGTGTTGTCTCTAGCCTACGTATTGTCTGTGTTTGTTGTGGTAAAAGAGCTGTGAGAGATACCTGAATTTCCCCCACGGGATTAATAAAGTATTTATTTATCTATTCAAAAAACTATTTTTTTAATTTTTTTATTCTTCTCTTTAGTATATTGATGATAATGAATCGTCATGAGTTGAGGAAGGTTCTTACCCGTCTTCACCACACGCCACAGTGTTAAGCTCAGTGACGTTGTACATGACGGAGGGCTCCAGAGAGACTTTCTCCATGAACATGGGGGACGTGGTGATGTTCTGAATCTGAGCCTCCAGGAACACCTCGTCTGTCTGGGAGGGAGAAGGCAGGGGTCAGGCACCACAACCCCCCAACAGTGACCTCCAAAACCCCTGCTCCAAGGTCAACAGGATGGAACTTCTAGACTTCACATCGATGGCCTCTTAGTTTTATCATTTGTCAAAATACCTGACAATGTTAACTGTTTCCCATAGAAATGTTGGTTATTTGGAGTCCAGCCAAAACTCTTTTTTGGGGGGGTGAAAAAAGAGACAATGTTTGCCAAATACGTAATGCCATTCAAACCCCGAAAAGCGTGATTTTTTTCTTTTAAAGCCAATAGAATTCAACTAAGTAATAAAAAGGCTGCCCCGTTGACCTTGGTTGAGTGGATTAGTACTAGGATATTCAGGACATAAGGAGAGAAAAGCAGAGATTAGTTCATGCCTGCAATCCACAGTCTAGGTATAAGAAGGGACCACAGACCATTGCGGCAGACTGACCAGGTTATTGTTACAGGACAACACAGAGCAGGACATCTCTCCCATGCTATATCTGACGAGTCAACACTCCTTGCAAGCCTCAGACAGACAAAAGGTATCTAGCCTGCAGAGTAGGTGTCATATTGTATTCACAGTAACAGACATGTCATGCTATGGAAAGAAATAAGACACTGCTGTATGTGGAAAATATCCAGTTAATGTAATAATTGGCACCACAATCATCATCCAAACATTAATAATCAGCCCAACCCGCAAAAGATTTTTTACCACTTGATTATTTCAAAATTCTACATTTAAAAGAGATCGAAATCAAGTACACCCATGGATTAGTGTCTACCCATTTCGCCATATTTCGGAGAGTTTGATCAACTTCGCCTACTTCGAACCCCCACATTTCCTTTCGAATGGATCTTTGTGGCACCCTAACACCCGATTGATCATGTCCCGTGCGAGATGAGTTAGCAAGAAGACGCAAGCGTTAAGAGAAAGAACGACGGCAAAAAGAAGGAAGAAACACGCCAAAGCATCTAAACAGCCAGGGTATAAAACTCTGAGCGTGAAACAGGAAATAGGTCATTCCGTTTCCTCCACACTCGAGGAAACCGAAGACTCTGCATCACTGTCCAAGCGAGCCTTTTCCTTCCTTCAACCTCACTCACTCTCATTGGCTTTAATAAGAGAAAGGGAAAAACTTTGCTGAAACGAAAGGATTGAGAAAGCTTATTTCAGCGGTGAGGACGGAGAAAACAATTACCACGGAACTGAGGTCACTCTAATGGAGAAAATGAAACACAAGAGACAATAACAAATGAAGGTTACATGCCAAAATAGAATGACAATGGATCTTTGTATATTCCACAAAAAACAAAGCACTACTAATATGCAAATGAGAAGGGGTATGGTATCTAACCTACTATAGCTACATTCAAGACCATGGGAATCCCTAACCATGGAAAATGGATTATGATAAGCTATAATGTGCTGTGTAGCATACAACTGTCATGCAAAAGTTTGTAAAATGGTGTAGACGCATTGTGAGAGATGTGTGTAGACAGCTACTGTATGATGACAGAAAGAAGAATTCTATTGAGTAAATTGTAAGACGGCATGTTTAAGCATGATGTTGGTTCTGGTAGGAAAGACGAACAGATAGAAACACTTACCTCAGCATTGTAGAACTTTGTTTTGACATCCAGTGGCTTCAAAACCTGATGGAGAATAGATTGCAAACTGAAGGCAGCAGCAGTTTTATCAGACTGGTCCTCCATTAAGCAGCAAAAAAAGTATTACATGGAAACCACATATTTTACGCAAGAAAGAACATTCCCATATTTCCCAGTGGTCCCAGTGAAACTACATCCAGTCTCTTTTAGAGACTAAGCTGGTTCATATCCTTACTTTAACTGAGAGCAGTGGACAGTGGCAATGCTTCGCAAAAACCTATCGCTTGTGCGCTAATTGAATCCACTTTGTCACATATCTGTGACATGGTTCGAGTTTGAAGTCTGTTCCCCAATATTAACTCTATCGAGGAACAAGTAAGGCCACGAAAGACGTACCTGAAATTTAAAGAACTTCCTGAAGTAGAGCTTCTCTCCAGCCTGTGTGGTGTAGCTGACAGCACAGACCAAGCTGCGGTGGGTGAGACACAACTTGGTCAACATTAGGACGCAGCATTCGGATTGCACATTCACTACAGATCTTACGGAGTAAATGTGTACAGCATGTGTATGTTGTCTCCACGAAATATGGAACTAAACATACATGTGAGTTCCAATCTCTTTGACTTCATGGTGGATAACATCATCAATGCAGCATTCCGGCTTGAGCTCTGTGACCGCTGAGTTTGACGCTGATAGGTTCAGCCTTTGTGAGCTGGTCTGCAGGTCAGCCTGTTTGAGATGTCAAAGGGGAAAATGTTGTCAAGTAAAAAAAGTACAAATAAACCCCTTTATATTGTGGGTGGAAAAGTTGTGTACTTCAATGAGATTGCTCTACAGCTATACTGTACCTTTACTAGAATGTCCTTCACCAATTGGGTGCTGTCATTGTGTACACTAATGTAACTGGAGAAGGTCTCGCCAAGGAAAATGTTTCTGTGTAAAGCAGGGTTGTCAAATTTAAACTGAACGGACACACGCACGCAACCATACACATATTGGTGAGGTTATGACCAGGAAGACTATAAATGAAATGACCATGAATTTGAAGTCAGTGTGTGGTCTTCTTGTTCCATCTGTGGCATTTCAGAGGATTCATTACCCAAAGTTCTGAGGTAACGTGAGCATCTCTCCGAGCATTAAACCCTCTGCTCCTTTGATGGTGGAAGGGTCCTCCTTCATCAGCAGACCAAACAAATCCCCTGTCAACGTATGAAACAAACACTATGACAATCCTGTTAAGGAACATTAAGGACTTGCCAGGATATGGCTGGCAACTTGCCTTTTCAACTAACTTACTAAAATGTACTTACTAATACTGCCCACACAAAAACATTTCCTCAGACATTATGAATCTCTGAATGAGAGATTAGTCCTAGAGCTTCAGATCAGACTTAATGTGAGAGCAGTGTAGCATCAAAAATCTGCATTATGTTTAATGTCTCCTAAATTGTAGTCATCTCATTCATATTGATTTATGCCCAGGTATGCCTTCATTTCACATTCATCCACTTGTATAAATAGCAATCCTACACAGAAGTGTCAAACTGATTTATAAGATGAGCAGCATTGAGTTACCACACTAGTGGTCACATTACAGTATGCTGGTCTGCAGCAGAAGGAAAAGCAAACACTGTAAATTCTCATCACGCCTATAGACTAAATTTGGGAGCTGGATCATTCCAGCGATATCTCTTGAATTTTTGGGAGGCAGATCATGCACTGTTGGGGCAGTTACTAAATGGGAAAAGCTGCCAGCCACTACGAATTTCAAACGTCAACATGCATATGCATTAGGTATTCATTATTCCCGGAAATTCAATTTCCCCAAAAATCCCGCGTCTTCCAATTAAATTGTTTATCATTATCATTATTTACCAAAGCATTGTCATGACGTAAAAAACATAGTAGTGTTTATAGTCAGCTATTAGCCATGGAGCAAGTGTGAACTCGTATTATAGAACTTGTCTGCATCAGAGAGGTGAAATGTTATACATTGACTAGTTTACCTGGAAGATCTCGATCTTCGCATGTCACTGGCATGTTAGTAAAGAGAGTTGGCTTTGTTAACCGCATCACTGGAAAAGATCAAATAAATTAGATTAGATGGCATGCTTAGTTTTGGCACATTACGATCATGGATGATTATGTACATTTTTTACAGATTTTTTTTCCATGCATGATGTAACTGACTACATCTTCTTCCTTGAGTATTTTGTAGACAGGTGCAGTAGGTCTGCCCTGTTGCTACCATTACCACCTTTGGTAGGTCAAAGTCATCACATTCACTGTTTTGATCTTTGGTGGTCTATAAATGTTTCGTCCGCAAATAGTCCTAAAGCTCTGAGCAGTCAAAAGTGACTGTGTTAATAGCCAAGGACAACCATTGCTTGCCCTACACGACTTAATAATCAAGGCTACTGTCAGTACAAAGTAAAATGTATAAATAATTAACATATATAGGCCTAGTAATTAATGGGTACCATTTGCTTAATGATAGAGCTTAATGTTTTGTACTATTTTACTAGCTAATGATCAGAGTTTCTACAAGACTGTTGTGTATTAATTTTAGTCTAGTATTATAGCCACTTTGTCATGTTAGCCTAGCTTTGTTTTTGTTTGGTTCCACAGAATAACAGGGCTGTTGTTGTTTCGTATTGTTTTGTTGGAATAGCTCCTTTATGGTTTTGTTATCCTGTCTCACTTGTTTTAGGAATGGAACTTTATAAGGCTTGCTAGGATAAATAATTACACCATTTTTATATGAAGAATTTCCTGAAGAACATTGGCTAGCCCAGTTAGCATAACGTTAGGTTAGCTAGCTAGTTTAGCTACAGTGAAACAGACGTATTTAAACAATCTCTCATACAAACAAACCAAATAGCTTACACCCACAGAAATGGCGACTATGATTACGATCCCATGAACACTGTCAACTGTGTTAAAATACCTTTTAATGCAAGTAAATGCTCCTGTTTTGCTTGAGTCACATCCATTTTGTCTGATTTCGCTGTGACCAGAGATTCTAGAATAGCAGGAAGATGTCCAGGGACGGTCTTCAATCGTGGGAACAATATCCGCAGTCTGACGATGAAGACACTTCTTTTGTCAAATCCCCATTCATCCTAATGGACAGTATTATACAAAAACATATAAATAAAATATGACGATTTATCATTAATGTTTACCATTGAGGCAGATAATGAGGGGTAGCATAGTTTATCACGGTTAGCTGTGTCCCACTGAAAAAGGCTCCTGACCTTACTCGTTTACATTTTATTATAAAATGGTTCATAAAACCCTACGTTAGAAATTACTGTAGCTCAGATCAAGGACACAATGCTAGTACCAAAAATCATTAGTATCCAATTCACAAGGGCCATGTATTGGTAGCACATTTTTTTTGCCTTTCAGCCGACAAGGCATTCGTTATATTTCTTGGTTCGCAACTGCATCTGTGGCTGAACTTTCACCTTAGCTGACGACAGAACAGAAAACGTAAAAGGACAAACTGTACTGACTGTTTAAGGCTTCGCTCACACTAACAGTTATGTGATCTAAAATCCAAAAAATGTAAGGCAATCATCTGAGATCTAAACTGAGCAGAAATCAAAATTCATTAACATTTGTCAAATAGAAAAAGCTCTACAGGTGGCCTATTGAATATACCGTATATATATATATATATATATATATATATATATACATTTTAGAGGTTTGGATGCAAACAAGTAAATGCAAAGGGCATATTTAGATAAGCTTTGTTTTTATTCCACTGTCATACTAAAGGTAGTGAATTACAATTGTTAAAGTAATTTTAAGAAGTATCTACAACATAAGGGAAAATACGTAAAATATGTAAATGGTCCTATTAATGAGCATGCAATGCATGGTAACTAATATAATAGGTGGAAGACTGATGATAGTCTGCCATTGGCCTACCTTAAAATGTCATAAAAAAAGTGAATGTTCTTGTTTTAATGCAGCCTCTGTGCCTCTAAAAGTATAAAGCAGGTAGCCTGCACAAATGGATCAGCTGTCGCACTGCACGGGAAGGATGACAAAAGTAATTTAATTAAAACAAAGAAATATGTTTATCTTGGAGTTCTTTCTTGGTTAACTTTTTAGAAGAACGCTATTGGTATCCTTGTGTGTGGATAAAGTAGAGAGAAAGGGATAGAAAACAGAGAAGCCGAGATAGAGATCTATAAGTGCATCGCCTCAACTGACGCGGCGCAGTTTGGTTTCCTCATCCCCTCGTGGTTTATCTTTGGGCCTGCGTTTCCTTGACAAGTCCTCGTTTATGTCGTGGGGCGCTATGGTGGTCTGTACAATCACAGCGGCAGGCTCCAAGCTGTCGATCCCAGCAACAAACTCCTCCTGCCCAGGCTGCACACTCTCACAGTCTGGTACAGGCCCTAAACTCTCTGAATAACAGTCCATTTGCCCTTCCCCTGTGTCTCTCGCTTCACACTCCTTCACTGCCACTTTGTCCATACTGACAGAGAGCTCTGCTGCTCCCATGTGGCCGTTAATGGGTACTGCCTCTGCCGGACACAGCAACTCTCTGGTCAGTGTGGCTAACTGAGCTTGGATGAGATTGCGGTGCTGCTCTTCCAAACTCCTCACCTGAAAGCAGAATGCCCCCACCCCCCAAAAAAACAGCATTGAAATGAAACAGTAATTTTATTGCTTAAATCACACAGCATGCATTTTCCCCAAATTTCGACCCAAGTAAAAACCTGTACGCACCAGCTGGTTAACTCTTTGTTGACAGTTTCCGACTGAGCGGTACTGTTTCAGTTCTTCCGACAGTTTGAGGTTGGACTGCACCACAGTAGACACCTGGCAGCACAATGGAAGAGAGAAGAATAAATAAACGTACGTACAAAAGACACCCATCGTTCTGTTTACTGAACCTCTGGAGTGGCTCCACGTCTGCTCTACCTGATCTTGGAGCCTCTGTATTTCAGCCCTCAGATTCTTCTCCATGATATGCTTCTCCAGTCGAAGAGCCTCATTCTGCTGCTGAAGGTCCAGAATCTGCTTCTCCATTTGCAGGGCCTGCTCCAGGCTTTCCCCACTCTACAAAATGTTGCACGAGGAGAGCCCAGTATTAAAACCATCAGGACTGCAGGCTACAAGCACAACATTATGAAGAAAGACAAATATTGAGTCCAAAAAAGAGCCTTAAGAACAGGCCAGTACAGCTCAGGTATAGATAAGGTCAACACGGCTGGATTAGACACAGATAGCTTCTCTGATGTCCCTACCCTATCTAGAGACAATGCACACTGAAGTCAGTTTAAGTGATAACCAACCAACCTGTTCCTCAATGATGCTTGCAGCCTCTTCATAAATCAGGCTGCCAGTCTGGCTATCCGGGTCCATGAGCACCAGTGTCTGGGTTCGGTCCAAGGCATGCTGGGAAGGATCCACCTCCTCCTCAGACGCCACAAGGAATCCATTGTTCACATTGCTGCCCTTCAACAAGAGAAGCCAAAGATCACGGTACAATCACCCACCATAAGACACTCGTCCACTCACTTGCACATGTGCAGACAGACTTTGGTACGACACATCTATCCATCTCACAGCTCCTCACACAAGTAACCCACCACAATTCGTGAGATATATATGGAACCTTTGGCTCCACAGTGTGCAGGGTTTCGGTGTTGCTGTTCTGACAAGACTGGCCCAGTATGGTTGATAGTGCAACACCCTCAAGCCCGGATTCTGGGCACACAGTTGGCCCTCCATATGCCTTGGGGTGTGCCTCTGCACTGTGGTCATAGTACTGGCGACAGTTTACTTCCTACGGGGAAAAAGAATGGAAGTAGGATCAGCTGTTGATAAGCACACCACGCTCTCTCTAGCTAAAACAAATGTTCACTGATGCAAGTTATTTCTGTTCTACATTGTCTTGATCGAACTGGACACAGTTTAAAGTCAGCACCTGTGTGACCTGAATCTGGAAGGTGGTGTGGGGGTTTCGAAAATGGGTCTTGAAGTGTTTGATGGCCTCGTCTCTGCGGTTGAAACCATTTCGGCAACGATAGCAGTGCCAGTGGGCGCCTTTGAACCTTTTCTCCCCTTTAATGGTGCCAACTATTTCACAATGGTTGCAACATCTAAGCACCTTAAGGCCTGGAGGTTGGAAGGAACAGGTTGAAGAAACACCAAAGGTTTATACCTTCTTAATGGAACAAAACAGCTCTCACACATGCTAACCCTGAGTGTCGTACCATATTTATTACATTGTTTGTAGAGTATGTGTGAAATGGTTGGTATGAATACAATCTTCTCACCACCGAAGTCAATGCCCTTGTCAAGATGTTTGATACGAAAGTGAGCTCGTAGAATGACAGAATCCTGATATGTTTCGGCCACTGTGCAGAGAGGGCAGTGCATATGAACACCCTTGTTTCTTCCTGTGCAATTTTCTTCCTGACATACCACTGGGTTATAGGTGTGTTCACCGTCTTTGATTCTCACTGATGGATGGGCCTGAAAAAAATAAATAATCACATACCAAGATACTATAAACCTCGACATGTTTAGCAACGTGTCACTATATGACTCGCATCTTGCTAATGTCACAATTTCTTGTGGCTTACTTCTAATGTCCTATTTAAAACTACGATGGACTGGAATACAGCCATAATCGTTGAAAAAGACCTGCCATTTAGAGATAAGTTCCACATAGATAGCTCGCCAGCTTATCTTCTACTACAAACTGCCAATTAACTTGTAAACTATTTAAAATTAGAGCTAACTAGGTATCCAGTGTAGCGTGCTAGCTAAGTTAGGTGGACAGTTGCTTCTCAAGTAACAATATTCACCCAGTTAGCTAGCTACATAAGTTAGCCAGTCAGATAGATCAGTGTCTGATGTTGTAAACAAGTCAGTGGTAGAGGACGGTGGGCTAGGTACAGTAGTTTGCATTATAATATTGTTAGCTCAACCCTAGCTAGCTAGCCTAGCTGCCTAGCCAAGTATTGGTACTGGGCTGTAGCATTCAAATGAGTCAACAAATTATTTGATCATTTACTCACAATAAATGCCATCATTTTAAACGTTGAACCCGTTCACCAACGTTCAGGCAGACACGTGAAGCTACCAGCTCATTTTACGTTTAAACAAGCGAGCCAAATCGTATGTTGTCGAGTTTCATGTGTTGTTCGTCATCGAGCATGGTGCACACAATGTTCCTCTCAGGTCTGTTGCCGGCTAATCAGCGAGATAGATAGGAGTCGTGTAGGCTGGTTTGGAACCCATGTGGAGTAATAACTTTGTAGTATTGAAAACACAACTTGCTTGAGATAAAAAGACTGATAAAGAATCGGAATACTTATACAGTTGTTTTAGAATGCATTGTATTGTACGTTTTTTGCTGTACATTGTTTTTATGCTGTTTGCTGTTTAGAGTTTCCTCCGGTTGACTTTTCTCAGGCGCTTGATTGCCTCTGAGAGCATCTTCTTGTTATAGCATTGCCCCATTGTCAACCTCTCGATTTCATTCTTTAGTTCAAGGTTTCCCCTGTTGAAGCCAGAAGGCGTCACACTTTTACTTTTCAGATGTGTACTATTTCTGCCCTCGTGCTTCAGGAGACGGCTGGCTTCTTCTAAGGCATGTTGGCTGGCCGCAATTGTTGCAGAGAGTTGCTTGACAAGCTTCTGGTCCACCTGTACGTTACCCCACAAAACATAAAACAGAAGTTAAAATCTTAACTGATTAAGCTTGATTACATCTGCATATTCTATCATGATTTTAATCAAATTAGTCTTTTACTCTGCACAGATTCTTTTTCTCAAATCTTTGCACTGACCGTTGCCTGAGGGTCAGCGTGGGGTTCACGATAGCAATCCTGCAGTAGCTGAATCATGACGTTCGTCAGTGTCTTCCCCTCTGATATGAGCCTCTGGAGGGTCAGGGAATCATCAGTCTGAGCTGGGACATGACAGGTCTTTTCCTGGACCCACAGTGCTGATAGACTGCTGGTCAACGAGGAAGGGACAGAGTCCTCCATGCTACATGAGGACCAGCTGCTTTGAGAGGCGTTATCATCCATTTTAACATGGTCTCTTCTCCCTGGTGTGATAAAGACAGTGACAAAATGAAGGTGTAACCGCCACTGGATGTTTACATTTCAAGTGCTTCAATATTACAGTGCTGTCTTTGTTCTTACATGTATCTGAGAGGTTAGTCCTGCTTGAATGCCTGGATGCTGCACAAGTCACATAGTTGATGTTGATAATCTGGGGAGGAAACCCTGGCCGACTGCCAAATTCAGATGTATTTTCTCCCGTTGGTTTTATTTGAGTTAAACATTTGTCTGTGAACTCTGAAACAAAGCAAACAACAAACACATTATATTTAAATTTACGGTCGGTTTGGGGTATTCTGACAGGGTGACTTTGGTGCATCACACAGATCATTTACTAAATAATTAAGGCCACAATAATGTGGTCAGTTTTGTTATTATATATTGTGTTTATAGGACTGTACCATAGCTCTGATCCATTGTAGGCATGCATGGGTCCTCTTTACAGTTGTTGTCCACTGTGAGTGAGGAGGAGGTGAAACTGTGGGCATTGTCCTGAGCCATGATGTCTCTGTGTAAGGACAGCTGGCTGTGGAGGGTCTCGTTCAGGCGCTCACTAACTCTCAGTCTCTCCATCAGGCTCCCCTTCTCCTTCTGGACCACCTGGGGGTGCCTCTCACTAAGTGGTAAGATCTCTTGACACACCGGGGCTGAGAGAGAGGTGAGAGAGAGGGTGGAAGGTGATTGTATACAACTGAAAATTGAGACTGTCTTATGAAAAGTGTCACACATTGGTGTCTGGTACAAGACATGGTTGAACCACAGACAATTCTCATCTGGATCACACCCTCACCTTCCCTGTTTACTGCGGTTTCTTTTCTCTGGAGGGTAAGGCCTTGCAGGGTAAGGGTAAGGCCTTGCAGGTCCTGGGCCAAAACCAGTGAAATAGATTCATGCATTGACAACGGATCCACATAATAAAAGCTACAATGCACTCAAAATACAAATAGAAAAGAAAGATCACAAACAAACCTTGATGACCTTCTCCTTCTGAAAAAGGGTATCTCTGAGTTGAAGAACCTCTGTGCTCTTCTCCTGCAGGCTAGCTGAGATCTGAGTCTGCGCTGACCACAGCTCCTGCTGCCTCCTGTTGAATTCCTGGAGCTCATCTGCGTGTTTCCCTATAACCTGCTGCTGATGCTCTTTCAACTCCTTACAAGCGAAGGGAGATTGTTTCAATGATTATTTATCCCATAAGAGGTCCGAAGCCATCCCGTACTCAAACTCAGTGTTGTGAGAATGCTACATAGTTACCTTGAACATTCGCTCGTTGAAAGAAATGGTCGCCAGAAGCTTTTCCACCGTGGCTTTGTAGTCTGTCAGCTGTTTGTCTCTGTGTAGTCCTCTTTCCTCGTCCGCCTCTTTGGTTTTGGCGAGGACGGCCTCCATCTCCAGGAGTTTCTGCTCTAACTGATCCACTTTTCTGGTGCTGTTCTCAGCCTTGCTCTGCAACCTCTCCTCGGCTAGCTGTTTTTCGGTGGCCAGCGTGGCCTCCAGCTCCTTCAGTTGGAGCTCTAACATTTCGACTTTTGTGTTGTTGTTCTCGTCGTCGTGCAGTTTCTTTGTGTCTGAATCCTGCTTTGTCTGATTCAAAATGGCCTCCATGTCTCTCAGATGCTGTTCCAACTCCTCAAGGTGTTCGTCGCTAGACTCTTTCTGGCTTTGCAGTCGGCCAACCATGACCTTAGATATGAGTGTGCAACAGGGAGAACATTGTATCCTTCGAACTTTTCCTTATTGTTAGAACGTTGTGTACAACTGCACAAATAGAAACAACTAGTATTGTTCAAAAAAGCAACGTAGATGTTAATCCTCTATACCTCTAGTTGTTGAGACTTTCTACTCGACTCTCCTTGTAGTTGGGAGATGATAAAGTTTTTCTCCTGGAGTACGTGAGAGATACAGTCCTCTAACGATCCCTTGGTTGGCTGCAGCTTCCTTAAGATTTCCCTGGCGGGTTCTAGCTCTTGGTCCACATCCTCCATCAGCGACTCCAAAGCCTACACGAAAGAGACCGAAGTGACCATGTGATATCAACACCGGACTAGACGAATGTATCTTATATGGATCTTCCCTTTGGCACTTATTTGTTTTTTTCACAATGTATGCTTGATGTTTTGGCTGCTTGCAATGTTTGGGGCTACCTCGTTGTTATGATCAGTGACCTATGCTCTTTTGTAAAGCTCTCTCTTGGAAGTCGCCTTGAATAAAAGCGTCTGCTAAATGCATAAATGTAAATATCCTTCACAGGATAAGTTGGACTTTGGTCACCTTTAACACTTGTGCATTCATGTTGATGGCAGCCTGAAGCGTTGCTACAGTCTGTTGGTAGTCAGTCTTCTGTTTTACGTTCTTTGCTTGGCTTTCAGCCAGCATATCCTCTGTCTCCATCAGTCTCTGTTTCAGTTGTTCTATCTCTATCCTTCTGTCCTCGGTCTGTCTCTGCAACCAACCATCCGTCACCTGTGGGGACGGAACCAAACGTGATTTGAACGAATCAGAAAATGGAAACAAAATCCAAACTAACACGTCAGCAAAGTGCCACAGGGTTCTGTGTGTAGTACCTCAGTGATGTGTTCAGTCTCGCTTGTCAATGGTTTCTGCAGGCAGGCGGCAATTTGGTCCTCGTCCCGCCGCCGGGTTTCAGTAAGGTTTTCCTTGAGCTCTTGCTCTTCTTGTGGACATTTAAATGCCTCCACGGTTTGATCCACATCCAGGTCTCTCTCCTTCATCTGAATACACAGACTCTGTCAAAATGGGAGAATGATATAGTGAATATATATTTATACCGTATAGTCTGTATATTGTTTCTATTTGTGATGGGTGTGGTATAAAGTATAATTCAACTTGTACATTGATGATGTCTTGGTATGACATTTCGGTGTTTTTTGCTTGCAGGTCAATGATCTTTTGCAGCAGTTGAGACATATTTGACGAGTTGTTCGCTTTACATTCGATGGCACAAAGAATCTTTTCTTTGGCTCTCTGGGAATTCACATCCACATTAAAACAAACATTTGATTGAATCAATACTTCAAGTCCCCATTGATAAAATGCACATCCGCATATTGATAAGCCCACAGAAGATGCGTACATTGATAGAATCTTGGATGTGTGACAAAAGGTTTGCCTGGGTAGGAGGGGGATGCGACTGAAAAGCTAATAGAGACTCCTGAAGTCGACAAATCTCCCTGTTCTTCTCTTCAATCACAGACAACATGTCCTCTCTGGCTTTCTGCAACAATGACCCGGGTCAAACCAGTCACAGGTGACCCACAACCAGTTCAATTATCAGGATGAATGAAGAAACAGTTTATCATTTGAAAAAGTAGAAGGATTACAGATATGAGTTGTTATCAGACCTCGTAAGAAGTGATGTATGTAGTGAGTTTACCTCAGAGGCATGTTCCAGGTCTTGAAGTTGTTTCTGCAATTCTGCCTCCTGTTGGTGATTTGCGTTGCTATCGGAACATTCAGAGCTCTGCAAAACAAAATTCAAAACCAGGGATTACGTTCCCAATTGTGTTGAAATAGATGCAACAAGTACACCTGTTGACCCTCTGAAACGAAACAATGTTATAGTTCATTTATACTGTATGTCAGATATACTGTGATGTGGGGTTTGAGATTAAAAAAAAATGATGAACCTGTGTGAGTCTGTTTTTCTCCTGCAGTTCGCAGGTAAGTGTCTGTATGGTCTCTTCCATTTCCTTCAGTTTGGTTTCACTCTCCATCAGGACAAATTCCTTCTCTGCCAGGTCCTCGTTGGCCTGCTCCAAGGTTTCCTGTAGCGCCTTCATCTTAACCAGTTCGGTCTCTAGACCCTAGTTTGTAAAGAGCAGTGTTTACTTGTGCAATTCCCCTCATAATTGTGTGTGTGGGAGGGTTGTTCGATGTTGCTTCCACAAACTAAATGGATCTCACATGGATTGAGTCTTCATGGCTGAACAGCAGGTTGTTGAGCATTTGAAGTTCTTTCTCCTGCTGCTGCATACACTGCTTGAGGTGTTCAACCGAATCTTTCTCCTTGTCCTTTTGAATAAACGAGGAGCCATTAGACAGCCTGTGGGCCACGTGTTTTTGGCCTAACAATCTGATCCTGTACACGGTGTGACATTCGACATGTTTTAATGTGTCCTTTTTTCTCACCTCAACCACATCCTCTTTTCTGCTTTGCTCGTCCGTATATAGGAAAGAGGCTTTCTCCGTAGCTTGCTACAAATAAAAATATGTCAAGTGCGTTTTCAGCTCAGAATCTTTTTGACATTTTGGAAAGGAGCACTATCAGCGATGTCTGCATTTCCGACCCTTTGAAATAGACTGAAAGCACGATCGCCATACATGTGCAGCTGTTTACCTGCAGTAGTTGGTCTTTTTCCTGCAATTTGTGGTTCAGTTTCAGAATGATGGCCTCCTGCTCCTTTAGTTTGAAACCACTGTCCGCCAGCAGGAAGTCCTTTTCTGCCATGTCCACATTAGACCTTTCAAGGAGTTCCTGGATGTCCTGAACAAGATATAGGAAATGTTACAGGAAATCAGTATTATTATAATCATATTGCTGCCTCAGTTTTGCTGAACATTTTGTTTCGGGTCCACACCTTCAACTGTTTGTCAAACTTTCGCTTCTCTCTGTTGATATCCTGTTCCAGAACCTGACAAATCAGACATTTCATCTATTTAAAGACTTTGTTTTCCCAACTAACCACTATGTTTGAAGTGATCTGTATTCTGACCTGCTGCTCAATGAGGGATGTGAGTTGGCTGTCGGGGTCACCTGCAGGCTGGTCTCCACTGACCTGTCTGACCCCATCAGTCCTCAGCTGCTCTATAACAGTATCCTGGGACTTTACTGATGCCTGGAGCTGCTCTATAACAGTATCCTGCGACGTTACTGATGCTTGGAGCTGCTCTATGAGACTTGTGTGTGTGTGTGTGTGTGTGAGAGAGTGAGTGAGTGAGTGAGTGAGTGAGTGAGTGAGCGAGTGAGTGAGTGAGAGAGAAAGATAGAGAGAGAGAGTAAGAAAAAGAGACAGAAAGAGTGAGAGAGAGAAGTGGAGAGAACGAGAGGGGGGAGGGAAAAAGTAAACTTTGATAAACATTACTAGGAAGGTATTGGTAAATGTGGTGGGGTTGCATGGAAAATGACATAACTTTCTAAGCCTTTTTTTACCAGTCTTTCTCCCCTAGCAAGTTAAGTAAGTCCTGGTTTTGGTTGGGACACTTGTCTTGGGGTTGTGGATCAGTTTGGGTGGGTGTATCTGAATGGCGGTTTCCCTTGACTTCATTCTCCAGCTCCAGTACTCGCATCTCCTCCTGTTCCAACATGGCTACAAGTTTCCCAACCTCAATCTTAGATAGCTCTAGATCCTACACAAAATGAGGAGAACACACATCAATACGTCCTCTGGGAAACACGTGACAAAATGTATTTATAGTCACTAAGTAAAGTCAGTGAGAAAGCACATTCCTAATACTAAAATGAAAACAGGAAGAACGTCCCCGGATGTTAAGGGGTAAGAGACACTGAAGTCATCTTTAGATCAACTCTTCAGTCACACAGTCAGTCCACCCAGGTACATGCTGATCTTTTTCTACTCAGGAATCAAGTATGGGGTCAGATGGGTGAGCGGTTAGGGAAGCGGGCTACCAATTAGAAGGTTGCCGGTTCCATTCCTGACTGCAAAAAATGAAGTTGTGTCCTTGGGCAAGGCACTTCACCGTACTTGCCTCGGGGGGGGGGGGGAATATCCCTGTACTTACTGTAAGTCGCTCTGGATAAGAGTGTCTGCTAAATGACTAAAGTTAAAGTATGCCTCTTAGGATAATGCCAACAGGAAGCCCAGGGTATGACAAGGCTGTATGTTATTGAACCAGTTGTTTCATCTCCACCTTTCCCAATGACCAGTTCAGCCTTCATAACTCTGCGGTTTCATTTTGGACACTGATGTGTCATCCCTGCAGGGACGTAGTGCCTACTTTTTCCAGTTGTGCGGTCCGCACGTCGCAGGTCTGTCTCAGCTGCTCCATTTCACTGCTGGTTTCTCTGGATCAGTCAAGAGGACAGAACACTCAATGTTAGTTTGCAGAAAGTGATAGGATATGGTTAAGTGAAATGTTTTGGGGATTTGTCGCTTGAAAGTGGCTTACATAGCAAGGACTGACACTCTTTCCAGTTCTCTCATCTCCTCCTTGAGTGTTTCGACTTCCACGTTCAGGTTAATGTTCTGCATTTTGACAAGGCACGTTTTTGTTGGTCACATAGCTACTGGGAATGATTAAAACAACACCCTCTAATTCCTTTTATATTGTAAAATGTAAAAAAAAAAAACACAAAAAAAAACATTTGGATTTTAGCTAAGCTTCCTGTTACTTATCTTATACAGATGATAGGCTACTAACAGATGATAGTAGTGCTTCGTGACTACATCTGCAGAGCAGCGAAAAGTCATTATCCATACCCCCCCCCCCCCCCTCCCCAACACGCTGTTAATTAGGCCAAAGCTTTTACTTCCGAACCCACTTACTGTTTTGCACATTTCCTCCACAGAGCCGTCACATTTCTTCTGTAAGCACTCTTCATAGTAGAAGATGCGAAGCCGGAGGTTGAAGTTGTCCTTTTTAAGATCAGAGATGATCTGCAGAGAATACAATTTTCAAAGAACAACCGTACAATTGAGTAGGATATTCTATACAGCATCTGTTACCATCTAGAGTTTTAAATAATATATATATATATTTTTTAATCTCTAAACCTCTGTTATTTTCTTCATGGTCCATGGTAGGCGTACATCAGCTGTCACTGGGCCGATTGAACCGTGCTCTTCTTTGAGGTCCATGTTCGCTACAGACAGGCTGACCCAAGTCAGGGCGATGTCTAAGACAACAATTACAACACAACCATACGATAAGTCTAATATAACAATGCAACATCAGTTGTCAACAGTTTTTTCATTTCCATTCATAGGGGATAGCCAAAAATACACCCTGACCTGAAACAGCTAATAACGTAGCTACACCCACAGACCTTCTGTGACTCCCGTAACCAGAAATGTCTCGATTCCTTATTTTGCTTTGACTCAACAACGTTTTGTTTCACACTGTGACGTAACAAAGTGTCAACATTCGTATTATTCCAACATTCGTTTTCTAATATCGACATTTATATGTATTCCTCCCATAGGCAATTCCTCAGAAGACTAATCTGAAAAAGTCTGTAGCTATGTTTTATCCGGAACACGACAACAACGTTTTAAAACATTCTGAAGTAGAAAATGATCACATTATGCAGAAAAGTTTATAAACGAACCATTTATCCGGACATACAATGCAGTTTATATAATTAATGTTTTCTAAAATGGCACGGAAGGGGATGTAGCTCAGTGGTAGAGCGCATGCTTTGCATGTATGAGGCCCCGGGTTCAATCCCCGGCATCTCCACAAATTTTTACTTCCAAAGGAGCACATAGGAAGCGTCTCATCGTCCTGTAAAATATGCCCGAAACAATGAGTAACGCGCTACTCTGTTTTTTAATTGCAGGGGGATTTGAATGCTATGCGCAGTTAAGTGTACTTCTGTCATATCAACACTTTCTACAACCATGGATTTCTACTGCTTTGATTTTTTTTTTTACTAGGCTACAACACATTTGCAGCAAACGTTTTGCTTTTCAATGTAGAAATGACAAAGACTTTGTTGAAGGTAGCATCCATTATTTAGGCATTGAGTTCTCTTTTTATTTGTAATGATAAATATGTTTCAAATCTTTACATCGAGTGCATTAATTTTGGGAACAACATTTTGGGCGGCATCAACTTCTTGATATGTCCCTCTAGTCTTGAATCTTCAAGTCTTGTAGACTTCTCATCACCAAGGCAAAGACTGATGCCATGGGATAAAATCCAATTTCCGACCATGCACAAATTCAAAAATATGCCATCAACTGTCACCAGGAAGCAGCTGAAAGGAAATCCATACAGTATATTTATTAATATTATTACCCTCATGTTCCTCAGCGATGGAGAAATTCCAAATTCTCCTCCTTTAACATTAATATAATAAAATAACTAAATGTAACTGTAATATACAGCCAGTATACAGTACAGTGCAAAAGTCTTAGTCACCCAATATTTGTACATCTTAAAATGTTTATTTTTCGTTTGTCTTCCATATTTGTGTGGGAGTATAAAAGTGCAATGTTGAGAACATTTCAGTTTTTTCCTTTCATCGTGTCTTACATTTTTTTTTTTTTCATTTGTCTCTAAGACTCTTACACAGAAAATCTCTGTGCATAAACACTTACAAAACCAGCATCCAAACATGATATCTTAAGCACGTGTATAGCCTACACGTGTTATTCTATACAATGTAATATGTAGCGGCCACTCACTTGAGATTCCTCCTGCATTTGCTCTGGCCTTTTCCACTTCTGATTGGTTAAAATTCGAAGGACGATGAACCCAAAAGCTACTATCAGTATCCCGAGGATATTAGCAAAAACAGCCTCAACAGGCAGACTTGAGTAGGCCTCAGCAGTGCTCCTGTTACTGGATGGGAATAACAATCAATTATTTCGTTCAAATTCACAATTAAATTTTTCACATTCACATTTTAATGTTAATTAACATTTAAAATACTCTGCCACAGTTTCATTATTCTCAGATTGGGCGTAGTAGACCCATGTGTTTTTTCTGGGTTCATCTTTGTTCTCACAGAGTAAGGAGCAGCTTCTCATTGATGCCAGAGATGCAGGAGATCACACTGAGGATGAAGATGGCTCCTCCCATCCATACGTGGACCGGTTTCAGGAGTTTACGCAACCCCAAGGGGGAACATGGCATCATAAAGACTCCCAGCCCCAGGGCCCACTGGCAAACAAGAAGAGAGGGAGAGTGGACAAAGACAAATTGCAATGGTGGAATAATTCGATTCTGCTGTATAGACGAGCTTTAGAGGAACCAACAAGTCAAACACGAAACAATCCAATACCGAATCCATTGCACTCCAAGGGAAGTTCCCAAGATGGACACCACATACTGTGTAAAACAGTCCACATTCGGTTCGACAGACTAAGTATACACGGTTAGGCACATTAAAGTATTTGGGTGTCAAAATCTCCTGTTGTGACGTACCTGCAATGCAAACAGGAAGGTGGTGCAGATGCCCACCCAGCTGTGGAGCGAGTAAAGGTCAGGGATGTGGTAGCCGGAGTGGAAGTCAAACACAGCACACAGGCCCAGGGTGGACAGCAGCAGGGCAGACAACAGCAGACCAGAGTGCACCAGCTTCCAGGTGTGCTTCTTGTGTTGCCATGTGAACGGGACACGGTACATAATCGCCGCTGCACACAGCGCGAGAAAAAACGATTTTTTTTTAATGTGTCTCGAAAAAGTCCTGAAAACCAACGTAGTCATGGTAATCCAGAAGTAATGATGATTTAAGTTAATGCATACAGATGATGCGCATTAGTGGTTTGAACATGAAAGGATGTGAGAGGCGGTGATAGACGGTGGGAAAAGCAGAACATGTTTTCCTTTTCTGATCTTTGCAGTTGGGTTCTGTAGTCTGGGTGCAGAAAGACATTCACGCTCACATTTAGGCTATTTTCCTCACTTTTCACAGATCCAACTTCTTCTGGTGGAACACAACTGTGTAACAAGCTACAAAGAGACTGACTGTTCAACTTAACGGCCAGGGAGAATAATGAGAGAGAATGTCTGGCTTTGCAATGTACTTCTTAACCCTGTTTTGAAAAATAGATGTGAAAAATCGCATGACTCACCGTATCCAAAGAGCACCAGCAGCCCAGTTACCATGAGAACAGGGTGCCAGTTGAACTGCAGCGCAGAGGCGTCCCATGCAAAGCCACCGCGCCATCGGGAGCTCCAGTAGGTGACACAAACCACACACAGCAGGCCCAGGGCCAGGCAGAACACATAGGTCACGTAGAAGAGAGCAGTGCTAGCCATGACTGTTGTGGGAGTAGGGGAGAGAGAGATAGAGAGAGAGAGAGAGAGAGAGGAGAGAGAGAGAGAGAGAGAGAGAGAGAGAGAGAGAGAGAGAGAGAGAGAGAGAAGGGGTGGGGGCGAAAAATCGGTCAAGATAAAAAAAATATGAGAAAGAATAGTTACTGGCAATTTGATCAAAATTACTTATCTAGACAACAATTTGGGTCCTTATTTTATTGGGTGCTTTTCCTTCTTTTACGTAACTTTTTTTTACGGAACATGATCAAAATTTTAAATGTTTCTAAAACAATTAAAAACAACTGTCGTTCAACTCTGTTTCAAAATGCACTTTGCGATAAATCCACAAATGTGTGTTCAGCTCACCCAGCCTGCAGTGGTCTTCTCTTGGGCTGGTGTGTGTCTGTTCCCTGTCCTAACCCCTCAGAAGCAGCGACCAAGACAACAAAGGCAGGACCTAAGTTATAGAGCAGACACATATATAGATACATCTTCTCTATACAACTCCATCAGTGTATCTCATGATCCGTTTAAAGGAAAGGGCGGGCTTATGCATCAGTCGAAATGCCTCGTCATATGTGTGTGCATGTGAATGACTGTGTGTGTCTCCGTGTGCATGTGGGTGTCAGCTAGCCTTCAGTTGTTATTGAAATTACCAATCCATGTTTTGCAACAACAAAAGTGTACCTTTTCATAACTAATAGCGTATTCTGCAAAGTCATGGTGAAAGGCTGGGTTGTGGTGAATGGCTCACAAAGGCCTCAGTGTGATTCGAAACGGAGCCATGTCATTGTAATTATCTTGGATATTGAACATGGATAAGGTTTGAAAAAAGGGGAGTTGATGTAAACACAAAGTAGACACACAAGAGTGGCCACATGGGGAAGACTCATTGTGACCAACCCTAACCTTTCTACAAGAAAGGATACCACAAAGCCTGGAATAAAATAAATAAAGAGAATGCATTCAAAGAACAGTTTTATTGAAGTCTTAGTGACATTATAACAAAGCCATCACCCTCTGTCCTTTAACACTAAGTATGTAAAATTGTTAGAGATGTGTTATTGTTTTGGATGGTATGTGTGTTCTCATCATCACACATGCTGTTCTGTGTCAGAGGTTGGCTTGACATCAACCCTTTTATCCATTCATTTGAAATCTTTAACCAAATAGAATAGTGATATCTTTCCAAACCCTTTAGCCATGTGATAAATGATGATGTGCTCACTGCAGAAACATTTAAATGAGACTGGAACTGCAAAGCAGGGACGAATCATCCAAGCTACACATCATACAGGAAAATGATGACAGGAGAAGGAACAGCCAAGCTCGGTATGATTTGTTTGGAGAAGACTTCCTGTTCATCCTTGTCCTCCACGAAGACCGTCAGGAACTGGTTCAGCTCCCAGGGCAGCTCGTGGCATTGGTCCGGCAGCACGCGGATGCAGGGGACGTCTTTCCTGAAACGGAACTTCGGAGCCCCGTCATCGGGAGGCGGCTGCTGTTCCTCTGCCGCTCCGTCACCGGCAACCTTATCAACCTTGTGAACATTATCAACATTATTAAACATTATCAACGTCATCAACATTAGCAACATTATTAACATTATCAACGTTTCAACGTTTCAATGTTATCCACATTACCAACATCACCAACATTATCAACCTTAACAACATTATCAACCTTATCAACGTTATCAACCTTATCAACGTTATCAACCTTATCAACGTTATCAACATTATCAACATTATCAACCTTATCAGCATTATCGACGTTATCAACTTTGTCAACCTTGTCAACATTATCAACATTATCAACATTATCAACCTTATCAACATTATTAACATTATCAACCTTATCAACCTTATCAACGTTATCAACCTTATCAACGTTATCTAGGTTATCAACATTATCAACCTTATTAACCTTATCAACGTTGTCAACGTTGTCAACCTTATCAGCCTTATCAACGTTATCAACCTTATCAGCCTTATCAACGTTATCAACCTTATCAGCCACGATGAAGGCGTCTCTCTCCAGCGCTGTTTCCGAGACGAACACGCGGATGTTCCTCTTGCTGTGGTTTTTCAGGGTGCTTTTTGTGCTGATGGCTCCCATCCTCTGGTTGTGGATCTGATGCTGAGAGAAGGGATGTGCAGAAGGGAGGCTAAGAGACGTTCCTTGTTTTGTGCCTGTAGTGCCGAATAAAAGTCAATACATTAAAACCTTTCCACAGCATAGAGACCGCCAGTTCTGTTTTCTCTCAACAGGAGCCCTCTTTATTCAAAATACTACCCAAAGATATTCTTTTGTCCCGTGGAGCAGCGCCAAGTGTCATTAAAAGCTTTCAAGAAAATTAAAAACCCGAAATATTAGGGTGGATCTGGTCAAATGCCATTCTCCCTCTTTGTCTGAAAAGGGGAGCAGGATTCATGTGGAAATCTAACATTCCCTGCCTTGCCCTTGGTCCAGAGTGATGCTGGTAAAGGTGTTCTGTTTCAGAACAAGTTAGTGCTGCCACTGTTCTGAGAGTTAAATGGCCCCCCACTGACTCCATGGGCCTGATCGCCTTTGTCCTTTTAGATGGCAAGGTCACTACATTTCTGTCTTTCTCTTCCTCTCAAAGGGAATCATTGACATTTAATGTTAAAGGTTATTGAAGTGGACCTTCTACCTGCAAAGGATACACTTGAACGGTATTGATACTGTTGCACATAGTTAAATTATACTTATCATCCAGACAGTCTTTTAGGACTGAGCAACTGAACAGGAGAGATCTCCTTCTTTACAAGATGGTAATCCTCTTTCTCATGAATTTCGACACACTGTACATCTTAGAGTCTCGAGTCACAGAACATCATATACAACTGCCACTCGTAACACAATGACAATACATTGTCATTGTGTGAAGTTTAAATGCAAATGAACATTTTGCTAACTATTACCAATTATTTTTGCCGAACAAGTTTTCTAATGGTATTTTGTTCATGGTCTTACCTTGTGTCGTTTAAGTTGCGTGAAGGGATGATACCGAGGACAAACAACCAAAATAATGTCTCTGACCTGCCAATGTGACTATCAGAAAGGCTGGCATGGTGAAAGGTGTGTCAAACATCAGATAGCATGCAAACACACTGTGCAGTTGTGCCACGTTTGCCTACTGCTACCAGCCCTCTTTTGGTCATCTCTTGACTTGACGGCTCTGTGTGTGTACTGCAGGATGAAGAAATGACGTTACTGGAATCTTGAGTACATGAGTTTCAGCCAGGTTATTAGGGTCATTGTGAAACTACCGTTGTCAAAAGGACATTGTATTCGTCCGTTTATTTAAGTCTGTGTACAACTCTACAATGACTCAACCTTTCTTATCATTCCTTTCTGGCAAATCCTGCTTACTGGCTCTCAGTAATGACGATAGACAAGTGCTTGAACTGTGACCTCATCCTAGTCCCCCATTAGATACAATTTTTATCAGCAAAAGCTCACCTCAGGTTTGGTTGAATTCAAGCTGTGAACCATTACTCTCCCACTGATTCCATACCCTTTCTATTCAGTTCAGTTCACTCTCCTCTCCTTCAACTTCACCATGCCGACGACTTCCACCAAACAGCACAAAGCCTTAGAAATTCACTTGTGGAAAATCGATCAAGGATATTACATTAAGGCCTCAGGCCTAACCCCAAGAGCACATTAGATATTTTCTAACAAAAAATGTCTTATTGTTTCAGGTCATTTCAGGACCCTGTAGGGCAGTAAGACAAGCAGAAAGATGCACAATGCGTCCTCTTCTCTCACAAATGGACAGGATTTCTGCCTTCACAGTTTTTTCACCAGTCATTAATGTGGATCTAGTCCTTGATGCTCAAATTAATGTGTACAGTTGTCTGTGGAGATGTCCTTGAAGTGTATACATTATTAAATTCAGTTATGTCCACTCTCATAGTGTCATCCAAACCACTCACACACATACAGCTAAGAGACTCTTTCATCTTCCCATTCTTCTCATTTCATTGAATGCCTCATGTCCTCTGATTATGAGTGTATTGTGTTCATCCTCCCTGCTCTGTGAGTAAAAGTGAACCCCATGGCAGATCATTACAATTTCAACAGCAAAATAATAATAATTACAAACTAGAATTTAGAATCATGCACAGCAAGACTGAACTTTGACATTGACACTAAATTTAATTAATGATCCCATACATGTATCCTGGGCAGAGTATAGTACAGTGTTTCCTTCTCGCAAGGTAACATGCGACAGTGTGAACTGAGGTCTGCTCTGATCTTAAACATGAATAATTCTCTCGAGTAGTGAGGTGACATAACGTGTGATATGGCATTTGCATATTCAAAATGAAAAGGTGAACTGTAAGCCAAGATAAAAAATTACTCTCGAGCCTTTGTCGGGCTTAGAGCACTCTGGAAAGTGCAATGAGGCTGTGTTGGTTACCAGTGTACCTGGCTGCCTTGAGCCCATTCCCCTCTGGTGCAGGGGGCTGGCTTAGGGGGGGAGGCTCCATGGGGCCCTGTAAGAAACTGCTCCTCAATGGACACCCCCCCGATGGTTTGGAGACATCTCTAAGGCGAATCGTTCCCTACTGCAAGTGCTTCAGGAGAAAATGTGTGTATGTGGCTGCCTTGCAGAGTCCGAAACAATCTCCTCTCTACTGGGCGTACAGGATCCAGGACCAGTGGCATAGCAGGTCCTTTCAGGATTCCTTGGATGAGATCAGTGAATGGCACATTCCGTCATTGGTATGCTGAGATAAGTCCCTTTTTGAAATATTTGACATGTTTTTTTTCTGTGTCTGTCCCATTGTGTGAAAAAAGGAATTACATTTGACCCAAACACTCATTTGATACAAAGTGGGTGGAGACTGGCTGGGTCCAGTCCAAGGCCATCCTTTGGTAAAATAGGCTATGTCAAGCACACTTTGTCAAACAGTGAAAAAGAGTTGAGTGCCTCAAATCCAATCAGTTGATGAACCATTGGAACAGAAAGATGCCCCTTTTGGGAAGAGCCAGTATAGACTTTGATGTGCCTGCTTTATAGACTTACCAGAATGTGCATGTTTGTATTATACAAAGGGCATTACAGCTATTTGCACAAGGCACACATGTTTGTATTGTACATGCATCATGTGCTAACATGATTATCTTATCCCACCCTATTCAAGGTTATTGCTCGCTTGCTCCAGGGAGAGAAAATAGCCCCAATCCCCAGCGCTTGGAATTCAGGTACCCCACGCCCTGTCACGTATGTTGTGAGTGGAGAGTTCCCACACCAGAAGGGGGAAGACAACTACCAGCTCAGTGGGCCGAGCGTGGTGTGGATTGCGTACCACCACACAACCACCACAGGACAAACCATCCAGGGAGCACTGGTGCAAGAGACCGAAGGAGCCGGAAACTGGGTTCGCAACACTCTGGTTCAATTGCAGGAAAAGCTGACAGCGAGATATACAACTGCCAGGCCTGTGAAAATATTCACTAGTTACCAAGAAAGACAGCAACAATCTAAAACAGATGGTTTAAAGAGTGTGGGACTTGGAGTGAAAACACCACAGATGGAAGGGGTTTTGAGTGGCCAGCAGAAGCCACAAACAGCCTTGGATGTTTCAGTAAAGATGATGTTTTCTGTGCCCGAATCACTAGACAAAGGTTTAGTCAGACAGCAGGATAATTTCCAAGTACAAGGTTTTTACTCTAAGGACTCGCCAAAGTGGAACCCAGCTCTTGAATTAGTGATGACGGGAGAGATAATTGAAAGTGCAAATGACATTTCAGTGCCGGAGAACTCCAAGGATAATTATGCTAGTCTAACAAGGTCTTCAATCTCACACAACAGCCTAAGTAGGGTGTATGGTTTCAAAGCTGATTCCACTGGGGATGACCATGACTTCAAGCTGTCTAAGAAATTCATTGGTGCAAAGAGACGTATACTTAGTCAGCCACAGCATGATATGCTGCCACCTCTGTATAAAAAGAGTGAGGATGGGGAACCAGACAACACAGACACAACAAGACCTTCACACACTGTGGTGGAACCAGCGATGCTGCCAACCAAAATGTTAGAATCACCCGGTACAACAACTTCAGAGAATGACTATACCGAGGTGACAAATGATCCTGGCACAGACAGGGAAGAGCTTTCTACACCATGTTTCCAAGACGATGAAACATCAGAGGAAACGGCAACAGTACCGCCTCACGACCTAGAAGCTTCACCGACAACAAGTAACGAACATACAGCTCCAGAGAGTCCAGAGACAGAATGTACTGAAGTACCAGAAAGTGTACCAACAGAAAGCCCACCATCGCAAACTACAATACACACAAGGACAGAACTTGAAGAATTGGAAAGTCCTTCAAAAACAAGCATTTTTCAACCCTTAACTGCTACTGAGAACCTAGAGACAGAATGTACTGAGGAAACACAGATGCCAGCTAAGAATGTAGATGATGTTTCATTAACTACGGCTGGCCCTGAAATGAAAACAACAGTGGAAAATACAGTGGAGAATAAACCAACCGATGTTTTTGCAGAGCCAACTACTGCTGCAGAAAGATTAGAGACTGAACATTTTGTTGAAACCGAATTTCCACCAACTGTGTATAGTGACGAAACTCCTCAAAATACAAAAAAAACTGAGACAATCACAGAAAGAATAGCTATTACAACTACTGAACTATTCCAAACTACACTAAATTGGAGAACAGAACTACCTGAAGACATCGGAAGTCCTCCATCAAATAATCTCGTACCAGAAACGGAAATGACTGTGAAAACTACAGTGGAAAATAAACAAACTGATAGATTGACAGAGTCAATCACGACTGTGCAAACATTAGAGACTGGACTTACTGTTGAAACCGTATTTCCACCAACACAGTGCACCGATGAAACTTCACAAACTACAAAAAACCCAGAGACATTGACAGAGGGAATAGATATCACCCATACAACTGAACACCCGCATACAACGGAACATACAAAGGAACCTGAACATCCACAGATGGATAGCACGCCTGAACCATCCCCAACTACGGGAGAAATGAAGGCAGCTACAGAGATCTTGGAGACAGAACGTACGGAGGAGACACTGACGACATCTAAGAGCATGGATGAGATTTCCTCGACCACCATCAGAACAGTAACTGAAATGACCACGGAAACAGAGAATGAACCAGATGTTGGTTTACTGGGGTCAACGTCTTCAGCAGAAATATTAACAACCGAACACATGGATCAAACAGAATATCCACTTACAAAGAGTGTAGAGGAAGCCTCACCAACAACAAAAAACCCAGAGACAGGGGGATTACAAATGACACCTACTGTTGAAAAAGGTGAAAGCACACATATTACTGAATATATAGAGAAACCTGAAAATGTACTAACAGGAAGTACACCTGAAGCATCCACAACTACGGTAAACATGAGAACCGAACTGCCTGGAGACTTGGGAAGTCCTTCAACAACAAAGATCATACCAGAAACAGAAATGACTGTGGAAACTACGGTGGAGGATAAACCAACAGATGCTTTGGCAGAGTCAACACCGACTGCGGAAAGATTAGAGACTGATCATCCAGATGAAACAACATTTCCAACAGCACAGAGTACCGATGAAACTTCACAAACTACAAAGAATTCCGATGAGGTGACAGAAGGGCTAGACATTTCATCTACAATTGAACACACGCTTAATACTGAACCAGACATGTTACAGACAGAAAGCCCACAATCGCCAACTACAGAACACGCGAGGACAGAACTTGAAGACTGGGAAAGTCCTTCAACCACAAGCATTGTTCAACCCTCAACTGCTACTGAGAACCTGGAGACAGAAGGTACTGAGGAAACACAGATGCCAACTAAGAGTGTAGATGATGTTTCATTAACTACGGCTGGCCCTGAAATGAAAACTACAGTGGAAAATACAATGGCGAATAAACCAACAGATGTTTTTGCAGAGCCAACTACTGCTGCAGAAAGATTAGAGACTGAGCATTTTGTTGAAACCGTATTTCCACCAACACAGTGCACCGATGAAACTTCACAAACTACAAAAAACCCAGAGACATTGACAGAGGGAATAGATATCACCCATACAACTGAACACCTGCATACAACGGAACATACAAAGGAACCTGAACATCCACAGATGGATAGCACACCTGATCCATCCCCAACTACGGGAGATATGAAGGCAGCTACAGAGATCTTGGAGACAGAATGTACGGAGGAGACACTGACGACATCTAAGAGCATGGATGAGATTTCCTCAATCACCATCAGAACAGTAACTGAAATGACCATGGAAACAGAGAATGAACCAGATGTTGGTTTACTGGGGTCAACGTCTTCAGCAGAAATATTAACAACCGAACACATGGATCAAACAGAATATCCATTAACAAAGAGTGTAGAGGAAGCCTCACCAACAACAAAAAACCCAGAGACAGAGGGATTACAAATGACACCTACTGTTGAAAAAGGTGAAAGCACACATATTACTGAATATATAGAGAAACCTGAAAATGTACTAACAGGAAGTACACCTGAAGCATCCACAACTACGGTAAACATGAGAACCGAACTGCCTGGAGACTTGGGAAGTCCTTCAACAACAAGGATCATACCAGAAACAGAAATGACTGTGGAAACTACGGTGGAGGATAAACCAACAGATGCTTTGGCAGAGTCAACACCGACTGCGGAAAGATTACAGACTGAACATCCAGATGAAACAGCATTTCCAACAGCACACAGTACCGATGAAACTTCACAAACTACAAAGACTACAGATGAGGTGACAGAAGGGCTAGACATTTCATCTACAATTGAACACACGCTTAATCCTGAACCAGACATATTACAGACAGAAAGCCCACAATCGCCAACTACAGAACACGTGAGGACAGAACTTGAAGACTGGGAAAGTCCTTCAACCACAAGCGTTGTTCAACCCTCAACTGCTACTGAGAACCTGGAGACAGAATGTACTGAGGAAACACAGATGCCAACTAAGAGTGTAGATGACGTTTCATTAACTACAGCTGGGCCTGAAATGAAAACTACAGCGGAGAATAAACCAACAGGTGTTTTAGCAGAGCCAACTACAGCTGAATCATTAAAGACGGAACAAATCACACCAACTGAATGTGTTTCCAAACTCACAGATGTGTATACAACAGTTGAAAACCAAGAACTGGACACTCCAAAAGAAACTTCAAGTATGACAACAGAGACTGCATTAATACCTATGTCCACTCCAGACATCCAAGAGACAGGAAGTCAACATCAAACTGAAAGTCCACATTCGCCGAGTGTAGGTGCACATCAACCAGAATCTGTGTTCACAAAAGAAATCAAGATTCATACTACTGAAACTGTACCAACAGCTCTTACAGAGAGTTCAAAAACGGAAAAGGTGTACACTGGCATTAGAGCTAAATACTCTCCAACCACTGAGAGCCCAGAAACCATGACAACAGAAGAAGCCAAAAAGATAGTGACAAAACATCCAGAAGCGACCGAAAATCCACTAATAGTAAGTATAGACGCACCTACTCTCATCTTAAAAAGCCCTCTTCAAAAAATAAGTAAATTGGCAGTAAGGAGTGACACACACACAACAAAGAGTATTGACACAGAGTGCACTGAAGACACAGACAGTCCACCTGAAAAAGCGAATGAAGGCCCATCTCTAACCGCTTCTCAAATCTTAGGTAGGAGTGAGGAGGACACTCCCACTGACAAACCCCCCGTTACAACAGGGTACTCAGAAACAGAGTGCACAGGTGAAACAGACAGCCCCCCCCCCCTCACAGTGCAGAATCCCGTACCGACACCTATTACACAGAGCCCTGAAACAGAATACACAGATGAAGCCGATGAGTCAAATGATATGAAATCCTCAACAGTGGCTTCTTCTCCACAGGCCACGGACGGTGAACATGGCTTGGTTTTGCCCGGCTGCACAGGCTTGATCCATCGCACCGAGGCCGGGATGAGACGCTGTGCGCAGAGATGGAGTTTCGAAGTTGGAAAGAGACTGAAACAGACCCAGTTCCCTGCGGAGGCGATGTCTCCGATCCTGGACAGAGCAGTACCAGGAGAGGGTCAATCTCACAGCTCAGGGCCCACAGGGATGTCTAGTCCAGGCACAGGGGCTCTAACCGTGTCCGAGGGCGATACAGGCCATAAAGCTCTGCCTGCAGAAAGGAACGCGCAGAGGACAGACCATAAATCAAATCCTGTCGGTGACAACGACAATGACCATTTCTATTACTTTAATGGGAAGCTGAAAAAAGTTCACAATTATTTTGATCCTAAAGAGAGCGGTGCGTTGAATTCCTACAAAAGCCCTCTCTCCCATAAGAAAAGGAACCTGTCAGAAGGAAAGAAAGATCATTTGGACAGTAAACATCAGTTGAAAGGTCACTCCCAGAAGAACAAGACAGCCTTGTATTCTTCTGAAATGATGAGCAGAGACAAGCGGGATGTTACCACATTTAGAAATCAAGCCAGCGACGAGGCCAGTAACAATCATCCTCCTGCCCCCTCAGCAAGTGTCATAAAGACACATGCTGAAGGTAACACAGTATCTAGAAAAATCCAAATGAAAATTACAAATGCTAATTTAGCTGCTGGCAGAGAGAAAAATGTAGAAGAACAACAACAGGACAGAGACAGAGGTAGAAGTCGGTCCAGAATCTGCCAGGGACTCATTCATCATGGTGGGTCTGTATTATACTGCATATTGAAGACACTACAGTCTAAGGCTCCTATTTATGATGTTAGTGATTCCGCCAGTCAAAAGGTCACTGGATTTAATCAAATCTGGACGACAGGGGCAGATGTACACGATTTAATACCATTTCCCTCTGAAAAAGAATAGACAGATATCTCAGCATGCTATTGCGTCACATCTCCCTCCTCTCTCTCTCTCTCTCTCTCTCTCTCTCTCTCTCTCTCTCTCTCTCTCTCTCTATCTCTGTGACATGTATATGTATGTATAAGCCTACCAAGTTATGTTTGATGTTAAGTCGCAAGATAAAAGCTAAAATAGTAAGTTAAGTTTGAACCTGCACCATATAACATTACCTTCTACAGCTAGACTGACCTACTTTTAGCCTGCTAATCATTTTTCTATTGATTTGCTGTTTATTTTGCTGCTATGGACTGTCTAGTGTATGAATAATTGTAGTCTGTTATATTGATAGACAATGTAGCTATTTAACCACTATTAAATAACTATATGGGCAACTATAATAGCTATATAACTGCCATCCTTAAATATCACAGTACTGATGCCTCATAAGGTTAAAATTGTAATCAATGACCTTATTCATCTCTGGTTTTTATTCACCCAAAAATTAAGGCACACTGTTCTTCTCTTTCATAAATAAAAAAATACAGTTGTTTTTCTCATTCAGTTTGACTATGGGGAAGTCTATCAGATAAAATGTGGTTTACTTTTCTAAATTGGTAATTTATAATAAATGTATATAGGACTTTTGTATGTCTCTTGTATTTCCATTTCTATTTCTGCCTGAGGTGAGAATCACCTCGGTAACACCTAAGTTTAAATGCATAACTTTTGATCGTCGCTATATGACCTGCAGGTGTGATCTTAGATTCCGCCAATTTAGCTACTACTTTTCAATGTACTTTCCAATACAGGCTGCAACGATTTCCAACACTTGCTCCGTGTCTGATTTCAACCGACAGGTAGAGTCCCGAACATCCACCAACCACTGCAGTGATTCACCATTTACTGCTTTCTGTTGAACGAAATCGTTCCTGAATCTGTTAGTGATCTGTTGTCTTTTGTGTTAGTATTTTGGCACAATACAGTATTGTCTAATCATAAATAGTACAGTTTCGTGCGTTACTTTTTTAACTGACTCATCATTGGTAATATGATTAAGGGTGTTTTTTTCAGTTAATTTCCATGAAAGCCAAAAACTGAGATTGTTATGATACCAATGCGATTGTTCTTTAAAACCGGCACATCTACTAGATTTTTGATGGCTTGAAAGTAAAACAGACAAATATTTCAGGAATCATAGTTCAATTGCAACCATTTTTTAATCTCAAGCTGGGAAATAGTAATACATAAGAGCCTGCACACTTTTTCACGAGGACCAGTGGCACAAGATGTCACTGTCATTACCGCGGGATAGGAGGCACAGAGGACTAGTCTACAGAGCGCGTTAATCACCTCAACCACCTGAAGTTGATCCCCGTCAAGGTAAGGTAAATCCGTTTGTATTATTTATTGACATTTTAACATAAAATACAATACAAGTACATTAAGTTCACAACGTTGTATTTGGGTTTGAATTATAATTCGATATTCAACTCAATTGACTTTATTAAACTGTTGGCTAACCCGAACAAAATGTTTGGTATAAATATTGCCTACTCAGCCTAAAAGATGAGCGTTCCTAAAACATTTCGCTCTCATCATCAAAAGTTGAATAACAAGATTCCCAGTCACTAATAAGTGTGAGGGGATGTGAATGTAATGTTTCACAGTTTGTTGCCGAGCCAATGAGCGTTAAAATTGATGATGATAATTGTCATTATTATTAGATTAGAATGGTTGTCTGCACATATTTAAAAGGTTAATGAGGACACCAAGAAACTGCATAATTTCCAGTGTGTGGATTGGGGGCATCCCACTAAGCATAAAATTAAAGTGAAGGACACCCTTTATATTCTGTTATTGTATGCCGTCAGTATGTTGCTGAAAAACAATGGTCAGGTTGAAGATAGTCCTGTATTGAGATGAAACACACACTCTTAATTAACTTACCTTTAGGTACTCATCTCCACCAGACATAACAAAAACTCATCCTTCTTTTTGTCACAAAGAGAACACCCAACTCTTCCACCACTAACACTTCCTATCTATCGCTTTCAACCACTATCCCTCCAGAGCCTCCAGCCACCATGAACCTCACCGTCCAGCTTCTGGACCTGTGGCTGAAGGCATCCAACCTCTCTCGGCAGCAGTTCATCCAACAGTATTCCATCCCTCCGTTGGTGTCCGTCCCCAGGTTGTCCTGGCCCCTGCAGTCCCTGTTCGGGGTGCTCTACCTGGTCATCTTCGTCCTGGCCGTGGTGGGCAACGTGGCCGTGCTGGTGCTGCTGTGCAAGAGGAAGGCCCTGCAGTCGGCCAGCACTTTCTTCATCTGCTCTCTGGCCCTCAGCGACTTGCTCATCGCCATCGTCTGTGTCCCTGCCACCCTGCTTCAGCACTTCTTCGCCAACTGGCTAGCAGGTGGGTGCAGGTGCACAGCACTGTGATAGGGTGGTACATACTACTGGATATGTATTCTACTGTAGATAGGGTGGTATAATATTGTAGATAGGGTGGTATACTACTGGAGATGTATTCTACTGTAGATAGGGTGGTATATTATTGTAGATAGGGTGGTATACTACTGGAGATGTATTCTACTGTAGATAGGGTAGTATAGTATTGTAAATAGGGTGGTATACTACTGGATATGTATACTACTGTAGATATGGCAGTATGGTATTGAAGATGGGGTGGTATAGTACTGTGGATAGGATGGCATAGCATAATACTATAGATGGGATGAAATAGTTTGGAGGAAAGTTGTCATATTACTGGGGTAGCTGTAGGTACAAAGTGTTTTTTTTAAGTACTATTATCTTTGTATGAAATGTAATAGGAATAATGCTGTTAAGTAGTGATAAATGCACTCCGTAAACACAGTTCCATAATAACATGACAAGATTGGCAAGGATGATGGGAGGTGGGCAACAGGGGGTAGATGTGTGTTTCCATGGTGACAACCATTCAGTTTATTAAATGCTCAGGATTTTCCCAGTACGAACAAGGTGGTGTGTGCCGATCAGGTAATATATGTAGTTTGTCAGTATTCCACCATCACTATGACATTTTGTGTTGCACTTGCCCCCAAAAACATTAGAGTACACTGCTTTAACTGGATCTCTGAAAGAAACTGCACAGTCCCCTTTCCTATTTCCTAACAGGTTTCTTGTCACCTGGTCCGGAAGGCACCTTTCTTTCAGAGATCCAGTTAAACCAGTGTACTTTAATCTTTTTGGATGCTTCTTCACACTCACCGTTGTTACATGGGTTCGAATTACTGGCTTATTTGGACTGAAATAGAATGATCCCTTTCTTGTAAACACCTTTGTTCGAATAATTGCGGTCCGACTACGATCCGATCGACACCCCGAGATAACTCGACCCGAGTCGGTTGATAATTCGGACATTGCATGCTTGTAAACGGTGAATTGGACTATGAACTGGACTCTGCGTCTTTGTGCATGATTGAGATCCCGCCGCCCTCCCTCCCGGGTCGTGACCTGGAAGTCGAAAACTGTCTCTGCTCCATGGGGTTTTCGATTTTTTTGTGCTGGGCATTCGAAGGGCCAGACTGTCAACTCAGTTCCACTGACCTTCACCCTTGATTAGGATAGTGCCACCTCCATCATAAGACATTCAGCCACTTTGAAGGGGAATATTTCAGATCAAAAGGTGTAATGTCAATGACTTTCAGGGGTCCATGGTAACCTCTCCTTTTCAACATTTAATCATCTGTAATAATTATATGTCTGCACATAGTATGAGGTTGTATAAAATGTATTCTGCTCATGGCAGCATTGTAGCAACACTAGAAACAAATACCCTATGGTATACTTCCCTTCTAAATGTAAGCACTTGAAGATTGATATCAAAGTAATTGGATTTCAGTCTAGTGGATTGTGAATTGTAGTGAACCAGGAAGAATTACAGCCTGCTGATGAGTTTAGAGGCCATGCAGTGATTCATTTTCGTTGTGGATTTCAGGGGATTTTCTCTGCAAGCTGGTGCCATTTCTCCAGGTGACCGCAATATCAACCAGCATTCTGACGATGACATGCATCGCTGTGGAGCGGTTCCAGGGCATTCTCTACCCGCTTCACGTCCGCAACGGTTACTTCTTGTTCCATGCGTGCAAGATGTTGGGTAAAAAACGAACGTGTGTGTGTGTGTGTGTGTAGAAAAACAGGTGGGGGTGGGGGGGTAAAACCTTCACAGGGAAACCATTCTTTGTCTTCAGAAACAGCAGGTATTGAATTCTCATTGATTTCCTGATTGATCCCTTTGATTTTTCAAAGAGGCTGCAGAACGCCCTGCAATATATTGAGCTGCAATACGGTCAAACTAATATTTTCCACTCGTCATTCTTCTGTCCTCCTTGCAGCGGCTGTATGGCTGGGCGCCGTGGCGATAGCAGCCCCGTTGTTGTTCATACAGAAAGTGGAAGTGAGATCAATTCCTCTGTCAAGATCAGGACGTTATCATCCTCACTCCTTCTCCTCCTACACGCTCACTTTATGAAGTCAACACTGACACTGCTCCACACTCTGCTTGAGAGCCTTCCCTTTGCTCATATCCTTACAGACCATATATTGTTACTCACAACAGCTGAATAGCTCTTATATTTATGTATGTATGTATATGAATACTTACATCGGCATTGAAAAGTAACTGAATTACATCGTGAATCCCTTGGACAAAGTAACTGGCCTCCACAAAGTTACATGCCCTAGTTCTTCTGTGAACTAGAACTAGGTCACTAACTGTGCGTTGGAAATTGTATGTCAACCTTTATTCAACTACAGCAAATGTGTTTTGGCCCTGCAAAGGCACAACAATTATGATAAGAATTGAGTTTAGTGTGAGGTCACTGGTCTTTGTAGTCAAGACATTGGCCATCTTGTAATCCGAGCAAGCCATGAGACGTTGGACAGAAATAATACGTTGATATTTGACAAATAAAGAAAAAAGTAAGGCGGATTAATTAAATTACACACTAA
The DNA here is from genome assembly GCF_021917145.1 of Hypomesus transpacificus. Taxonomy (NCBI): domain Eukaryota; kingdom Metazoa; phylum Chordata; class Actinopteri; order Osmeriformes; family Osmeridae; genus Hypomesus; species Hypomesus transpacificus. The sequence goes on from NW_025813775.1 coordinate 158,352, forward strand.
ATTATTTGTATGCGTGTAATTTAATCAGTCATTACTTTTTTTTCCATATTTGATAGATATTAACCTAATATTTATTTATCTATTATATATATATAATATTGCCACAGCATAAAATGCACGCTGTCTGCAGTGACGTGACATGAGCTAAGCTAAGGCGAAGCTTTAGCAAAGCTCACTAAGGCCTTACCCCCCACACTCTGTCTTCCCATCACTCCCATCCCCCGAATCCCCCCCCCTCCCCCCTGTACCCCCCCCCCCCCCCCCCACCTCAGGAGAAGTACGACTTCCTGTACGACATCATCCACACCTGTTGCCTGGAGGTGTGGCCCTGGGTGCAGCAGCGGCAGGTCTACACCACCTGTCTGTCCGTGTTGGTGTTCCTGGTCCCCATGGTAACCATGGGATTGCTTTACGGCAAGATCATGCGTGAGTTGTGGGGGAAACACCGTGTTCATGACATCATGTTCCAGACTCTTCCTGGTTCGGAGATCAACAAAATCACCAGGTACGTAGGACCATACATATATATATAAACACTAGATGTCTTATGGTGGAGTCTAGAACGTCCGCACATGGCGGCCATCTTGCTACAGGGAACTCGCTCACCCATAACATTGAGTTGGTGCTACATGTACTTTTTAAATAACCATAACTTGCTCAATTTTCAACCGATTTTTACTGCATACTTCTATTCTATTAATTTTTTTATTACATAATTTTTCATAAGTGTGCAGTGGCATAGCTACATCTCTGACGTTGATAACAAACCAAACCGTTTAAAAATCGTTATGTTATGGGTGAGCGAGTTCCCTGTAGCAAGATGGCCGCCATGTGCGGACGAGACATCTAGTGTTTATATATATCTATGGGTAGGACCCCTCTATTTACGAGTCTAAAATACTCAGTTCGGATTCTTCCACAATAGAGATTTTATTGTAGCTTGGACAATTACTTTATTCAAAGTCACCAAACACTTAACAACAATTAATCAATTTTTGTCTCTTTGTCAGTAGCCACCAATCATTCACAATGTTGGGCATTTGAGTTGTGGCCATGCACCACTTGAGTATAATTCCTTCAAGTTGATGTCATAGTAGATGATGTTGTATAACAGGATGTTGTAGTAGTAGATGATGTTGTAGTAGTAGATGTTGTAGTAGTAGATGTAGTAGTAGTAGATGATGTTGTAGTAGTAGATTGTAGTAGTAGTAGATTATGTAGTAGTAGTAGATGATGTTGTAGTAGTAGATTGTAGTAGTAGTAGATTATGTTGTAGTGGTAGATGATGTTGTAATGGTAGATGATGTTGTAGTGGTAGATGATGTTGTAGTGGTAGATGATGTTGTAGTGGTAGATGATGTTGTAGTGGTAGATGATGTTGTAGTGGTAGATGATGTTGTAGTGGTAGATGATGTTGTAGTGGTAGATGATGTTGTAGTGGTAGATGATGTTGTAGTAGAGGATGTTTGGCAGTAGAAGGGTGCACAGTAGGACCCTAGCAGGAGGGGTCTGATGTGTGCGGGTGCGTGCAGGAGAAAGAAGCGAGCGGTGAGGATGATGGCCACGGTGGTGCTGCTGTTCGCCGTCTGCTGGGCCCCCTTCCACGCCGTCTCCCTGCTCCTCGAGTACGGTAGGCAACATGCACGCCGTCCACCACAATGACTTTACCAGCGGATTAGATGAGTCCACGGCTGGAGTCAAGTATATTTGGGGAAGGCGTCTGCGTTGTAAACCCCAGGTTCAGATCTTGTATGTTGTCTTTCTGTCTCTGTCTGTCTCTCTCTCTCTCTCTGTCTCTCTCTGTCTCTGTCTGTGTCTCTCTCTCTCTCTCTCTCCCTCTCTCTCCCTCCCCCCCCCCCAGGGCTGCTGGAGATGAACCTGAACTCCGAGTTCCTCCTGATGAGCTTAGTCCAGATTCTGGGCTTCAGTAACTCGGTGTGTAACCCTCTGGTCTACGCTGCCCTCAACACCAACTTCAAGAGGGACCTTGTGGCCCTGCTGACCCACCGCCAGAGGACCAAGGCTCGCTGGTGGTCCGGCGTGGCGGTGAGGCGCCGGGGGGTGCGGGTGGGCGTGTCGGAAGGGGAAGGCCCGTTCCCCAGCAGCAGGGCAGGGCGAGGTGTCACCCAGGTGGGGCTGCGTCAGTGGAGCAGGGTGGCCTGGGAACTGGAGGCCATAGCTTCGCCCCGGAGGGAGCCGGGACAAGGAGGCTCGTCCAGACCCTTAACCCCGCTGCACCTGTTCAGCGTGAGGCCCAAGAAGAGCAGCAGCCCCCTTCTCCTCAGCGTCACAGACCCCCAGCACAGCAACACGGCGATGGGCTTCTTCTCAGGGTCAGACACCACAACCTCCCAGTCCAAGCCTTTTAGCTTCTGAGGAAAAGCAGAGACAAGATTTCAGTTTTCAAGCTTTTTTTCAAATGTTTCTTTTTGGTAGTAGTTCATGTACAAGCCGTGTATGCTGATGACCGTGAGTCAATGAATTTGTAACCATCTCAGGGAATCGACCGACAGCATATGCAGCTGGGACGTTTTGGAGGCTAAACCTACATGTTCACCAGGTTGAGATGATTACACAGGCGAAACCATCAGTCTGCTGTTTGTCTAGCAAGGCCAGATGGATTCAGCAGATATACCCAGAGCAATACACTGAAGCCAGAGGAGACGAGGCTGAAAACGCTTCTGAGGACATTCAAATCACAGGTGGATTAAAACTCCTTGAACCAGAACAACTTCTATTGACCCAAAGATACACTTAAACCTGTGAATGAATTGGCTATCAAAGCCTTTCGGATTGCAAACTGTAATAGAAATGATGGCTTGACAACTGACCAGGCCTGGAGGAATAGTCTTTTAGGTTTCTTTCAGATGTAGTAAATAGATGGAGAAAATAAGCTGTTGACTAATTGTTTTGATATTTCTTGTCCTTTTGGACGTTGTGTATTTGGTTTATAGTATGTCTTTTGTATTTGCTAAATATTTCTTATTCAAATAGTTCTGGTAAAAAAGGTAAATGGTGGGTTATTCTCTCAGTATTAAATATTAGGGGTGGGGGGAACAATCGACTCACATATGAATCGCAATTCAGTCTTCTAGCTATTCACATCGATTCACAAATTGAAATTTGATTTATCGGGAATCGCGCGGAACCATAATAATCACACCCCTAATAGACGGTAAGCTGTACATTTCTGTTTAATATTAACCTTGTTACAGAAATAAATACGTCTATTCAAGAAAAGTCTACTTATTGTGAACAAGTTCTTAGAAATCCTTCAGCCAACATTCACTTGTTTTGTAAGTATGATTAGAAGGCAGAGTTTTCAGTTTTATAATTTGGCATTAGCAGAAACCTTGTCCTTTGGCATTTAGTAGTGTCATAAGGGCAATTACACTGTCTTGTAGAAACTAACTTCACAGGAACCCTCTGTGGCTCAGTGGGTAAGCATGTGTACCATCGCGTCAACTGTCAAAGGGTACCCCTGGTTCAAATCTTACTCAAACCAATTGATAATTCATTTAACTGATATCAGTTAAGTAAGATGTTTTTTTAATTTTTTATGTTTTATGTATTTTTTTGTCCGTTGCATAATGCCCTCTGGTGTCCATAGGTGAGAAGTGCATCTTTACAATACTCTAGATACTAAGAGAGACTAGTTATTCTATTATGGAAATGTACCAGGTTGAATGTACATCATATTTTCAGATATTTGTTTTTTTTACAGACCTTTCACCAAGAAAATTCCAGAATCATGCATCATCATTGCCACCAAACAAAACCTTTAGTAAACACGACAATAAAGAATATTGGATGAACTTAGATGTGAACAGAAAAGTCTTGTTGTGGGATCAAACAGTATTTAAAAGATGGAGGGGCTGACAAGCTGTAGATCCCTGGATGGTGTCACTGTCGATTTGAGTTATCCTGTTCCACTCGGCCATCTCCCCATCTCTGCAGTTCCTCAGCTTGTCTCCTCTCTTCTCCCTCCTCCTCCTCCTCCTGCCGCGCCGCTTCATCTCAACCGAGATCCTCCTGTTCTGCAGGAGCTCAGTGGCACCGCGGTGGCTCTGCGTGTATCGCCGCCGGAGCTTAGCCCAGCACCTTTCCAGAGCACCGCAGATCTTACACTGGGCCTCTTTAAACCACTGTCCGAGCCCAGCCTCTAGTGCTACCTGGCAGGGTACTGCGTCTGGTCGGTAGGCCACCTCTGGGAGAACCAGGTGGGGAGGAGAGGGACCCTGCTGGGTGAGGGGAAGTGGCCCGGGAGAAGGTACTTTTTCGGGGGACCCTTGAGCCTGGTGACTAGGGGGATCTGGATGCTTTGGTTGGGCTAGATCCTCGAGAGGCAGGCCATGTGGCTCCTGTCGCCGCTGGTTGTCTGTGTGAAGGAAATGTTCCGGAACTGAGTACTGGGTTGTTGTGTCTTCCTGTTGGAGCTGAGAGCTGCCTGGGTCCTCGGCGTCGCTCCTCAGGTCAACAGCACTGTGCAGTCTGTCTGTGGGCGGCCTGAACTCAAGGACTATCACATAGGGGTTTCCCAGAGTCCCCAGCGTTGGCCTTCCGCTGTGTCGACGGCCATCAACATCACCCAGGGAGAGGAGGAGTCTGGGCGATTCAGGCCCAGACCGGTGAACGGACCCTGGGCTTATCTCCAGGGCCTTAGCCTGATCCTGCTGGCTCCGAGTCTTCCTACGCTGGGAACTGTGCCTGACCTCCCGTCGGCCTGATCTTAGCCTCGGCACGTCCTCCTCAACTCTGGAGGTCGCCGCGGAGACACGCTTCATCCGTCTCTGACTGACACTCGATCCACTTAGCGCCGTCTGCTTTTTTACGGAGAGTTCCTTCTGCACTCGGAGCTTGATACTCTCCTCTTCCATAAGACGAGCCCTCCTACGCTGCCGTTCCCGGAAGCGGACCAGCTTCCTAGCATGGGCCAACGGGATACCGGACAGCTGCACCAGCTGCCTGACGGTACAGCGGTTTAGGTCGAACGCTCCACTCTTCCTCGCCATCGTATGCCTGGACCAGAGGCTAATGCTGCCTCTCTCCCTTGTAGAGTCAGGGACAACATAGAGCTCAGAGAGGACTCTCAGATGCCAACCCTGAGATTTACACATTGTGACATCACAACATTGCTTAGTATGACATCATGTCGAATATTCAAAAGTTGAGTGTTCTACTAATCTGTATTTGGGTCTTCACCAGTATCACACTGGAAAGCAGTTCAATAAAATACAAATAAATAAATAAAAATACTCAAAAGACCGTATGTACAAAACCTTTAATCAAAATGGGCTAAATACACGTCTTTCCATATTTGCATTTGAAATCCATAAACAAGCAAACAATTGTCAAAGGGAGAAAAAGACAGAAATAAAAGTAAAGTGTTAAGTCTTTACATGGAAAAAAAGGCAAACAAGTAAAGCTAGAGTGAAAATACAAGAAGAACGTGAGACTTGCATGTTACAGTATCAAAATAAAGAAATAAAAAGTACAATCTTCTCACAAAGTTGAGACAATTAACAGGGAAGCCAATTCATACTTCATATAAAGAGCATCAGACAGTTTTAACGGAAATGTTGTGTTTGAAAGGACATGTTAAGCGTTACGCAGCTAAAGACAAAATAGGGCCCGTAGAAATCGATGCAGACTGTTTTATTCATTGTCAGTCAATAGATGGCAGTGCCAGCACTGTAATTTTTAGCTATAAAATAAAATTTTTTCCTCTTTACATCATGTGCTTACTTCCCTGCAGAAAAAAGGTCTAAACTTGGTTTTTACGCCTTGTATAATATGTTAGTGTTTAGGATTACGGATTTACATCTTACGTTGACGTGTCTGTTAGTTTTAAACTTCATTTAATCCTTCTTTTTTTCTAATAAAACCTTTTTTTTTTACAAGCATATTGCTTGGTAGAAATGTTTACTCAAAGGACCGAAGGTACCTAAAAATACCTTTGATATCCAGAACATGTTTCCTTCATCTTTAATCAGGAGAAAACACCATGATAGCGTACCTATGTTTCATGTCGTGGTTGACGCACGTAAAAGGGGCCCGAACAGGAACTTCCCCCCTCAAGCCACACGTCCACTGACACATGCCCGGTTTGACTCAACAAGGGACACGACTTGAATATTTATGACCGCTTTACTTGTTCGTGATACCGTCAATGTAGATTGCTGGTATGTAACTAATTGTAGTCATGACACTGCTCTACGGTCTCGCTGAACCGAACCCTCCCATCAGCGCGTCAGGCATGAAGAGACTCGAACTCCAATACCGCAGTTTTCAGCAACACCTGTTGTTCTGATTGCGGCTATTCCATCCTGTGGCTAACGTGCATAGTCACAAAACAAAATTGACCTGTGCTTATATTTTCCAGGGCCGTTATGGTATAAATAATCACACATAATTAGCATCCATGTAAAAATAAATACGTCAATAAATAAAACAATGGAACTAAAAAGGCTCCAAGTGTTCTGAGGATGTTCTGGAGAAGTATATTTGACTAAACCCATTGACAGTCTTTCTAAAAGAAATAGCTACTGACATCTCCATACTAAATGTGTGGGGTGAGTATTAACACTGAACATAGAAAAGACCAAGGAAGGATGTCTAAAAACATTCAGTCCAGCCTCCAACCTCATGACTTATTAACCAGATTTACACACAAAAGCATGTAAATATCAAAGTGGACCATGTTGAACTATGGCAAAATGAGGTTTTACACGTTTGCTTGTTTTTACCTCGAAGCCTGCATTTTAAGCCATCATAATATGGTCCATGTTTTCCTGTAGACTACAGGTCAACAGCAGAATGCGTATGGCTAACATACTGCACTTCTCTGCCTGTAGTCTTAAACAGTACACATGCCAATGAGCATGTGCTACCTGTACTGTAGTTCTAGAACCTACATGTGCCACAGACCTGTGCATGGAGGAGATGCATGCAGTTTCAGTGACACAGCTAATGCCAGTGTATATCCCTGTCTCATGGTACAGAACAGGCTTTGGGGCCTGGGCCCTGAGAACTGGGGCCAGGGAGAAAGGTAGGTTCACTTCCACCCAGCTGACACTTGGAATACCAAAGATATGGCGATGACACGATCTTAAGATCAGGGTCAACTCATCCCTAAATTTTTTTTTTTTTTAGTTTTTAAAAAAAAACTTTAGCTCTATGTATTTAGCTTTAAAGCCATACGTTATTAAGGGCAAAACACTTGACCCTTGAAGCTTTTTGAAAGAAAACCATCCGTGTGTAAAACAGTGAGATGGATAACCCATGCATTCATGTTTCAAAACAAGCAAAAAAATACAAGAAAATTCATTGGCAATCGTGGATAAAACACCAAGCCGTTTTGGCAAAGGTGAACACGATGGGGCCAACCATCCATCTCACAAACATCCATATTTTTCGTGTTTCGTATTTTCCTGAAGGCACTGGACCACCTGGGGGCCAAACTCGACGCTTGGCCCGCTTCACTCTGTCAGCTGCCAACGCCACCTCGCAAGACCACATAAACAAAGTCAGTTCCGGTTCCGTCCTCTTTAAAACGTTCTTTGTTCGTCTTTTTCATTTGTGTGTGTGTGTTTTGTTTCGGTTTCGTCCGCGCCGCTCATCTCTTATGCAGCGCCCCCCCAGAGGGGTGCGTCTGAGGGGCCTCCGCGTGCCTGTAGAAGCCTCGCTGGATGGCCTCCACGGCGATGCTCTCGGCCGACCTCCTCTGGTCCAGGGTGAGCAGGGCCTGGAGCAGGGCGTTGATGTCGGCCTTAAGGCCCTCTCTCTGCATCCAGCTCTTCAGCACCTCGTACACCTTGTCGCTGGGGTGGGCGTTCTCCGCGATGCGGATGTGGTTGTCGCTCACCCCGATGGACCGGAAGAACTTGTTGTGGATCTGCACCTCCAGGTGCTTGTCGAAGAGGTCGAAACTGGCCTTCAGAGATGCTTCCTCTCCTTGGAGAACGAAAGGAAAAAGGACGAGCAATAACGTTAGAGGATCTGTGAGGTGAAACGACAAGCGATGCTCGGAGGGGTGTCACCTAACGCACTCGCTATACTTGGCTCGTTGGAATTCATCCACAGAAAACCACCTAAAAGATGCTGCAATTACTAGTATGCTTCTTGGTACTTTCCCACAGCTAGCTAATGGCTCTCGATCTTCGGAAAAACTAACTTTTTTCTTCTACTTAACAAGAAACTATAGCGGACTGTTTCAGTGTCAGTAACCCCCCCTTCCCATTCTTTCCATGTCGCACTCCTCACAATGGAGCTTCTTGTCAGCATCCAGAAGCAAAACTGTCACTGTCCTTGTAGAGGCCGAGAATTAACTCATAAACCAATCAACCACTGAATACAGAGATAACTAGATTACGATGACGTGGAGCCTAAGTAAATAAGTACTCCCCACATCAAATTATTCAGTCCTCAGAGAGACAAAGAGAGAGAGAAGAGAGAGAAAAGAGAGAGAGGAGAGAGAGATAAACAAAGCACTTCAGGGAAATAGGTTCCAACATAGCTAAACTGTTCTACCTCTACCCAATTAGTCTCTCATAAACACACATACTGTTCTGACACAGCCCCCGGAGGCTCCAAAGGATACACCGTCATGTGATCAAGTGTGTGTGTGTGTTTGTAAACAGGAGGGGGGGGGAGGGGGGCAGGGAGGGGGTCACGGAGGGTGCCTTTCACAATTAGAATGGAGTGTTCCAGTAGGCGTACCACAACCTCATGTCTCATGAAGCTCATGGCCCGAGTCGTGATACATGTGTTTACAGCATGTGAGACGAGGGGGATGTGTAAAGAGCTGTGTCTGTGTTGTGTGAATGCCCCCCAGGCACAGCCCTCCCCCCTGCCCTGCACAGCCTGGGAAACGTACCTTGGAGGGGCACCAGCTTGCTCTGCAGAGGATCATCCTAAAAAAAAAAACCCAGACAAGAGTAGAATGAAGAAAAAAAAGAAAACTGTTTAAACGACCGAAGAGCATTCCTCTTCTGTAGAACATTCTCCTGTAGACATCCCCTATATCTCTGCTGTCTAGTTCCTGTTCCCCCCCCACCCCTCACACTCTCTCCTCACCCCGACTTCAGGTGTCACTCTGGGCTTGGTGGAGGGGCTCGGCCTGGGGGAGTTGCCGGAGCCCGAGGAGGTGTTGTTGATGGGCATGGCGGACAGGCTGGTCTGGGAGGAGCTGGTGGTGTTGGGCAGGCTGTCTCCCAGGCCCCGGTCCTCATCCTCCAGGGGAGGGGAGGCCTTGCTCAGCCCGGCCTGCCCAGTCTCCTGCAGGAGGGGCCTGAACTCGGAGCGCACCTCCTTCCCCTCCAGACCGGCGTTCTGGCAGTTCTGCCTCTCCTCTGCAGTGGGAGCGCTCTCACCCTGACGGAAGGACGGAGAAGGTTCTATCAACACCTCATAAAACGTTATGGATAGATCACAACCTCGGTTTAAAACAAACCAAAAGGTTGTTCATAATTATTGATGGTGGTGGAATCAAAACATGCAAACAACCAGCACGGAATTAAAGTTAATTGGTCACCAAATGCAGAGTATAAACATTTCTGTCAATTTTGGTCCACTTTCATTGCATACACGGTACCAGTGGTGTGTTCAGGGAGTGGCCTAGGGTGGCACGGGCCACCCCTGAAAACTGATTGGCCACCCCAATATCTTAAAATATGATTGGCTATATGCCCAGTCAGAGGCGGGCCACCCCTTGTGCCACCCCTATCAAAAATGTCTGGACACGCCCCTGCATGGTACACCACACCGAATACGTGGTTTACACACAAAAAATACTCACAATGGGAATCTTGACAATCTCACTGGAGTCACACTGGCTTTGTGAACCTGAACCAAAAAGGACAAGGTCAGACAACAACAACATTTCAACGTTTCAACAACGTTTTTTCAACAGGCATAGAGTCGTAGCGAGCGCTGCGTGATGTGCTGTCGGGGAGAAGTCGGGACTCACATGAGCTCACACAGAAGCGCTTTCTCAGAAACCAAACACCGACAAGGACAATGACCAGGAATAAAAGCACCACAACCACAGGGACGGCTGTTCAGGAGGGACAACAGGAAGAAGACGGCATTGTTAGGACGGGAACTATGAATGCTTCGCCGTTCAAAAAAAGGAAAAAAAACATTCTCACTGAGTTCCCCGTGTACAGAGAGCGCAGTGTGTACCTATGGTCTCTGGGGAGGTGGAGGAGATGGGAGGGGGCTCAGTGGGGCGGAGGGGGGGAGACGGGTCCCGTTTCTGACACACCGTGTTGGAGACGGAGGTGCATTTTGTGACTTCCTCCTCTCCCGGTTTGCACCTAGAGAAGAAGAAAACAGACTTCAGAAAACCTTCCAGGTCCAAAAGAGGTCTCGCCTGTGACCCACCATGAGTTATTCGTCAACACAGCAGTCAACCAGGTCAAACTCAAATATTGCGTTGTACAAGTTCGTCACCTGGTTCACAACCTCATTGAGGCTACTGAGTTTGAACTTTGTATCTTGAAAGACGGGTAGAACTTACCGGGCACACTTCTTGCAGACTTCACAAGCTTGCTCGGGCACACAGAAATAGCCGCTCCTGCACATGCACTGTGTGTCTGTGGTCACCGTGCACTCCTTCGTCCTGATCTGGTCTGTGGACACACACAATCCCAGGGTCGTTACTGTGACTACGACCCGCTGTGGTCACGGTGTGAGCCATCCCATATGAGAAGGAATTTGTCAGGCTGTTTTGTGACGAGGAAGTGAAAACCATGTTAAAAGTAACTAGGCAGAGTTTCACAATGTTATGACACATCAATGTGTGATCAAAATCCAAATCATAAAAAATGACTAAGATGAAAAAGACCTAAAAGGAAAACAAAAGTTGTTGTGGCCGTCTCACGTTTCGCGGGGTTAGAAGGCGTATGTGGGGGAGAGGAGGGCACCAGTCAAGGCCGTTTCTCAACACCTGAATGACTAAGCACAAAACGTCCCTCCCCCCTTGTAACTGTAGTCCCCCCACTATGACCCGGGCCTTTCAACGAGCCACAATGACACACAGTGAGGGAGACAATAAAACACAACCACACCCAGCCAGGCTACACACACACACACACCAAATCAGGCGAATCTCCAGAGACAGGTAACATACACTTGCATTCAGTGTGTGAAACAAAACAAGAAAGACACACCCTATTAGGCCATGCCACGCCACGAGATCGGGTGTTCGTGTTCAGGCTTTAAAAAGAAGAGAAAAGACAACCACATAATCAGCCTTTCACCTAAGCAAAAGTCTCGACTAAATGTCAAATGCCACCACAAAAGACTTGGAAGAAAAAGGAAAATGGGCGTCCTTCATTTTGTGGTCACATGACGCTATAAAATGTCTTTAGACAAATGTGGGGGACAATATCGCAAACTGTTTTGATTTCACGTAACATGACCGGCAAAAGGCCAGGTATATTAAAACAACGCCATCTAACTCGAACAAAAATCTCCAACATGAACACACGCGACTATTATTACCCTCAACATGCACCATCGCCTCAGTCTTAAGAGTCTAGATGTGTCAGACCGCTGAAGAACAGGAAGTGACCTCGCGTCAGGTGGAGCACAGGAAGTGACCCCGCGTCAGTTGGAGAACAGGAAGTGACCCCACGTCAGGTGGAGCCTCCCCTCTAGCCTGGCTCTACGCTGAGCGGAGTCGGAGGGGTTTAGGGAGTCAGGTGGCTGCGCGGTTAGGGAATTGGGCTAATATTCCAAAGGTTGCTGGTTTGATTCCCGGCCGTCCAAAAATGATGTGTCCTTGGGCAAGGCACTTCACCCTACTTGCCTCGGGGGGAATGTCCCTGAACTTACTGTAAGTCAGCGTCTGCTAAATGACTAAATGTAAAATATAAATGGTTTACCGTTGCGGCAGTGAATGCAGGGCAGACAGCGGCTCATCCCATTGGAGTGTTCGGTGTAGGTCTGACCGTGCTGACAAGGAAGACAGCTGCCAGGCTCCAGGTCTGCCTCACAGGCTTTCTCCACATAGGTACCTGGGAGAACACACATGGTCGTAGCTTAGTGGTGGGAGCACTTGACTGCCGGTCAAGAGGTCCCTGGTTCAAATCCCTGCTGCCTTAGTGTCGTCGAGGATAACGCCGAAGAAGTACACAACATGCTGAATCAAGATCAAGGGATCTCGTTTTACTATTGCCGCTTTTTTTTTTTTGAACACAGATTAATCCTAGTATTATGATTTTGAAAAGTGCTTGCATACAATGTCTTGAAAAAGTGTTTGGGGATTAGTCTTAATCTGTGTCAAGGAAAGTCTATTAACATGAGATACAGCAGGATAACGAGAGAAGGGGAGAAACAGAGAGACAAAAAATAGGGAGACAGGGAAAAAAGTTTTAGACATTCCCAAACTAACCAGCCACACATGAAAACCATGTAGGGTTAATGCCATCCTATTTAGTTTAATTCACAACGCCTAACCTTGTTTCTGGTTTCACATTTCTGGGAAGCAATCAACCCAACGATCTTGGACAACGTATTTCTTGGACATGTATTTTCGTTTTTTTTAATGTGAAGCTTCACAGAGATCAAGATCATGGGAACTCAATCACACAGCTGATACCACAGAGCCAGTACCCCCTTCAGCCAGTAACAACCGCTTCTAAAGAGGCATGTCTGCATGTTTACAACTGTTTGTGATTATGAGACCAGCGCCAAAGCCCTGAGGTTCCCTAAGCTCTAAGAACACCCTGGGTTGTGTTGATCTTTTATGGTTCTAGGTTCCCATTCAGGGTTCTGGTTCTCCTTACCGGCCTGGCAGTTCAGACAGCAGAGGCCCTGGTGCAGGTACTGCTGGTTCTCCATGCAGGTTCTGTCTCTGCTGACCTGCGTGCGGTTCCGGACATCGCCGGCCCACTGGGAGGCCACGCTCAGCTCCGCAGAGCCACTCTCCGGACACGAGGACAGCACAGCCACCAAAACCTGGAGCAGAGAGAGGGGGAGAGAGTGGGGAGAGAGAGAGAGGGGAGAGAGGGAGAGAGAGAGAGAGAGGGGAGAGAGAGAGAGGGTAGAAAGAGGGGAGAGAGAGGAGAGAGAGAGGAGAGAGAGGGGAGAGAGAAGGGGAGAGAGGGGAGAGAGGAAGGAGAGATAGGGGAGAGAGGGGAGATAGGAGGGAGAGAGGTGAGCAGGGGGAAAAGGTGTAGCCAGGAGAGAAAGAAGCAGAGAATAAAAGAGGTTTTAAATTACTTGAGTGTATCCAACACACACACACACACACCCACCATAGGAGAGTGGACAGTGTGAGCACCCATTAGAAACCTTGTGTGAGTAATCTAGGCTCTAATTTGAACCATCTGATGTGAACATCTGCAAGGAGAGCTAATTTGGAGTGCAGTCATGATGGGTTTCCAGCATAGTGTATGGTACACCCACACGCACACTACGATTCACCTGGGGCTACGGCAATCAGCACAGTTGGTAACGCTGAAAATGAGACGTTTTTGGGTAAGAAAAAGGGTAAGGTCAATAAAAAAAATTACAACATTTTAAAAGAAAGATTGTCTGTTGCAGACAATGAGATAACCGTCTTCTACTATTACATCCAAATGCACTGTGAGGTAAAATCGGGATCCACTTCTTATCAACATCAAGGGACTTGTTGCATATTCCATTATCTCTAGTGAGAGAGCGGGGGGAAAAAAAGACAAAGGACTTGATAAGGTGTCTCAGGCCGAGCCAGCCGTATCAAATGGGATTCCGGTTATCCATTCATGTGCTGGATAATGACCGGCGTGTATAGGAGGAGGTCAGACTAGAACACGGCGAAGCACTTTAGCGAGGCCCCCAGGCAGCAGTGTTTATTCACGCGCTTTTCACCGTGTCATTGTGAGAAGGCCTCCATTCACGGGCGAACAACACGCTTTAGTGCCTCTACTTCAAATGACCCACATTCTTAAACCCCGGCCCTTTGACTGGACGGACATGCGACACCGCCACGAAGCGCCTCAAACGCAACGCGACACCTGCCGTGTAAACGAGCGGCCTAGTTTGAGAAGGTTTGTCTCTTCTGTGCCCACGCCCTGGGTCCCTACCCAGGACAGGTGGGGAGAGGGGAAAGGCAGAGGTGGAAACAGAGGAACAGAGGCAGGCTAAGAGACAGAGAGGCAGGGGGAGAGAGACAGAGGGAGAGAGGGGGGGGTAGTAGAGTGAATCAAGAGCACGGCAGAGAGAGAGCGAGAGAAGGGCCAGACCATGAGAGAGAGAAAGAGTGAGAGAGAGAGAAAGGGGAGGCAGAGAAAGAAAAATGTGCAGAGAGAGAGTGTGTGAGAGAAAGGCAGACACAGAAAGAGAGAGAGGAGGGAGGCAGAGAGACAGAAAGAGAGACTAGGAACTGTGAAGGTCTTCTGACACCAGGCTCCTAGTGGACTCTCTGGCCGTGAGCCATGCCTTGTTGTTCACAAGGAGTTTCCTGGCCAGTGCACAGCGCTCTGGCTGTCCCCCCCTCCCCCCCTCTCATTCTCCCTGCTCACGTCAGACTTTCCACAGACACTGGGAGGCAGAGTGGAGGGGCAGACGACCGGCAGAGCACTCACAATCACACCATTTAGATTTCTCCAAGCACACACAGAGGGAAGGAGAGAGGGAGGGGGGGAGTGGAGGGACGCGGAGAGGTTGAGATGAAAAGAATGAGGGGTATTACGGCGAACGGGAAGAAAAGCCATGGATGCATGTGTAGTGTGTGTGTGTAGTGAGTGTGTGTGTGTGCGGGGGGGGGGGGGAAAGAGCGTGTGAAAAGGGAAGGAGAGCGTGAGGGTGTGTGCACGGCGATACTGAAAAACAGCCCAGGACCCAACTGTGTGGCGGTGTGGGGCCAGAGAGACGAGCAGCCTGCAGTGCTAGCTTCCATAGAGGGCCTCGTCTGTCAGAGGGGGCAACGCCGGTGAAAACCACAAGGAATTCCAGAGCTGCTCAAACACGCCGCCTGCCATCGGTTCCCTCGCTTAGCCGGGTCGCTGTGGCAACGCGCGCAATCAAAAAGCCAGGTGTCCCATCGATATGGCCAGGGCAGACGTCGCGGAAACGAGACGGAGAGCAGCAAAAGGCGGTGACATCATTTCCTGTCTCCCAACATTCCTGGCCCCTGTCTATCGCTCGACGGCTCCATGCAGCCTGGCCTCGGCACAGACAAACCTGTTCTTCTCCCGCTTCGTTTGAAACTCTCGGAGACAGAGGAAATGTTCCCAGATCGATGTGTGGAAGAAGTTGGTTTGATGAGGGGAAAATGCCATGATACAACACTGTACCTGTTGACATTATTCGTTTTAGGATGTGTTTGTTTGGTCCTGTCTGACATTTATTCCTCATTTTCATTTCCAAATCCCCACATGATGCTTTCCGTCTGTCACCAGGCCGTTATTGTGACAATGTGGTTTCACTGACTCGCCTGGTAACCACCGTTTAATTAAAGCAGCTATGGTGGTACGTCTTGCCATACAACACAACGTGCATGTGTGGAATATAGTATCTCGAAAAAATGAATTGATTTCAACCAGGTTTCACAGATGCTACTGTTAGCTAGAGTGGAAGGGTGCCTCGAGTGCCACAGCTGCCGCCACACACACACACACACACACACACACACACACACACACACACACACACACACACACACACACACACACACACACACACACACACACACAGTAACAACACCAGGCCGCAGTGTGGTGGAGTGACCCAGTCACATGGATGACCAGAGGGGGGCACTAACCTCAGACTAGAGAGCCCCCAGCCACAGTCCCTCTCTGCTGGCTACGCTACAGCTCCGTCCCAGTGGTACAGTCCAACCAGTCCCTCCGCTCCAGTGGTACAGTCCCATTCCCTCCTCAGGGTGAGTGAACTGTAGACCTCTCTGCAACAGTGCTTGTTTTGTATTGTGTGTATTGTGCTCGGCGTGCACTCCTGAACGAGAAGATGGACTGTAACAGCCTTCATGTACATGACGAGGGGTAATAGAGCCACTGTGTTCACGCCGCCCGCCGTGCCCCCGTGTGCTTCCTCTCACTGCCCTGGGTACTTCCAAATTGCCCTGGCTGGGCGGACGCCACGCATGCCACGAGCACTGAGGTAGCGTTTATGAGTGACAGGATGTCCTTTCAGTCGAGGCGTTTATCAATGTGCTCCCTCTCGTCCCCGGGATTACAGTGAGCCTCATTATTTCAGAGGAAGGGTCTCTGTCTCTGTCTCTGTCTCTGTCTCTGTCTCTGTCTCTGTCTCTGTCTCTGTCTCTGTCTCTGTCTCTGTCTCTGTCTCTGTCTCTGTCTCTGTCTCTGTCTCTGTCTCTCTCTCTCTCTCTCTCTCTCTCTCTCTCTCTCTCTCTCTCTCTCTCTCTCTCTCTCTCTCTCTCTCTCTCTCTCTCTCCTCTCTCTCTCTCTCTCTCTCTCTCTCTCTCTCTCTCTCTCTCTCTCTCTCTTCCTCACACACACACACAGGGCCAGGATGGGGGCCGAGCGAGGTACCGTGTTTTCTACAGGACAGATGATTTCAATCACGGCTCTCTGATAAGGAGCAGCATGCCGTAGTTCATTACACCCTGAGTTCCGGTCCAGGAGTCACGGCAGGCTGGAGGCCCGGGGGGGGGGGGGGGGGGGGGGCGCGGGGGGGGGGGGGGTCAAGCTCTGCTGGTCAGGCCTTTCCTATTACACCCTCCTACACCCACATCCATTATCCCACAGGGACAGTCCTGATAGGAGGGAGAGGGTACAGTACACACACTCATGTAGTTACACACCAACACACACATCCACAGGAGGAGAAGCGCTCTATCTAGCTTGGGATACGTAAGGGAAAATATGGCAGAGAGGGAGGTGAGCCAATGAGAGCACACTGGTCCTTTGAAAGAGTTCTCAGAGTTACTGTAAAAGGACTGGGCCTAATGGAGTCAATCATTGCCACGGCGTCGACGTTTACACAATAACCACTGTTCCGATATTACTCACCCCCCCTCCCACGTCATCAACGATCAAAAAGAGGTACCTTCGAAACCACAAGACGACACTTTCTAAACACACGAGACAGAGAGCTGCTCTCTTGAACAGAACCTCCTCACCTCAGAAGGAGTACAGCCTCCAGGACAATGTTCCAAAGCCTGGGAACTAGCTCCTGGACGTCCAAACCTAACATGTGATGTTTTCTGCGACTTGCGCGAGTCTTACAACCCCATTTGACAAGGCTTTAATTCCTCTCACACCATGTTGTTTAAGCCTGCATGGGGGAAAAAAAAAACATTGTGCAGCTCTCAAAAGAAAACCTTCCACATCTCACTTCAGGAGGAAGCTTCGCATGTGTCTCCATCTTTTCACGTCTGGGTAGAGCATGCGCTCGCTGAATGTCGGCGATAAATTAAGCTGACATATTGTATATGTTCTGCATATTTCCTCAGTGTTTGCTGCTTGGGGAGCAGTTCATTCCAGCCTGTTCCCCAGTCTTGAGGCCTGGTCTCTCCTAAACAGCCGCCTCGCACACACTCCATCCACACGTGAACACTAACATCCAGAGAGAACCCTGGACACCTCATGGTACACCAGGAACCAGGGTTTTTCCAACCAGTCAGACCTACTAAACCTTGAGCTACCAGCCTTCCTGTGCAGGCACTTAATACTTATTCAGACCCACTGGCATCAAAGTAGCTGCTGTGTTTTGACGTGACCGTAAGCCCGGAGAGAAGTTTCCTTCACCTCGGAGTCTGCTCCCGGCGCGGGCCCACGTTCTCCCCGCGTTCCGAGGACGTCGCGGAAAAGGGTTCCTGAACGCAAAACGCTGACGTTTCCGATGCGTGCGAAACGCCAGCCCCGTCTACGGTTCCGACGCTCGACGGAATAACGCAAACGCGCCGTGCCTCGGCGGCACCCCCCCACGCTCGCCCCCCTGCGCTCGCTTGCCCGCCGCAGAGCGAGCCTATGGGTGGGAGCGTGTGAAAGCAGGGAGCCCCCTCCTCTCAGGCAGGCCCCGTCCAGGAAGCCCCAGACAATGGCGAGGCTTCATGGCGGGTCGAGCTCCCAGACTGCTCCCCCTCCTCCTGTCAGCTCTACAACAGGCCCAGCCCCGGTCCCGGCCCGCCTCGCACCGGAGCACATCCGCTTTGCGGGGTATTTATAACTCATGGAAGCTACAGCTCCTCGACACACACCCACACACGCGGACGTTAACACACACACACAGTTTCCTCAAGGTGAGGCAGGCTTGATCACAGCTATGCAAAGCGCACAAGGCGCGCAGGCAGGTTAGCGACCTCGGCTCGAGAAGGCCTCGACGCGACTCGAGCGAGATAGAATCCGTCTTCCTGTTTGGAAAGCCACACTTGCGGCTGCTGAAGTGACTGACAATGAGGCGCTGAACGACCACATAAAACATTTCGTGAGCGGTTGCGTCAGTGACGTGTGTGTGTGTGTGTGTGTGAGAGAAAGCAGTGCTGAATGTTTGAGGGGCAAAAAGTGAGTTGTTTTCACACGGTTGGAGTTCTCAACAAACCCACAGGGGGGGAAAGAGGATCTGCACAGTGAATAGTGATGTCAAGGCACTAACAACAACAAGTTGGCCTAAATGAAAAAGCCTTTTCTACTATTGAGTCATCCAGCCACTTCACAGACTGGAGTTGGAGGCGTCATGCTACACATGCAACAGAGGCTTACAAATCGCCATGCCTGAATTACAAATATATTTATAAGGAATATATATTTACACACAAGTGAAAATGTCAAGATGAAAGCAAGAGGCAGCAATTAAAAGGATGCGGTCGAGTGGTGGGGGAAAAAAGAGATGGAATGAGAGCAGACAAGCAAAAGGAGTGTGACTCAGAGGGGCAAAGTCTCCCAGGAATTCATTACCTTGTCCCAAAGACAATCACATTATCTCCATTAAATGGTGTCTCTAAATAAAATACCCTTTGATGTACTGGCAGTTTAAAGCCTTCGCCATAAACACATCAGAGCAAAAATTCAGAATATGTGTCTGTTCCAACCGGTCTACAGGAGCTAAGTGGCCTTGTTCAACTGTGATTTATGGCAAAGTAAACAATATCCAAGCCCATGGACAAACTCAGGGTGCTTTCAAAACTGGTCGGCTTCAGAACTTGGAATAGGGGGAACACTTTTTTGGATCATTTCGATTTGAGGAAGACTTGGCTCGAATCGATTAACACTCGCTCATTTACACAGCGTGATGACCCTAAGAAAACATTAACTCCAGTTTCAAGGTATATTCCTGATGTGTGGCAGGCGTCAGCGAGGACTGAGAAGCTCTGAGCACAGTCCGTCTGCTGTTCCAGGAGGGTGGATTAGACCGACGACAACACAACGCCACCGCACATTGGATTTTTTTAGAACATTCCTACAAAACCCGTTGGTATAACACTTGTTACATTAGTGACTTTGCAGGCGTCGAAGGCCGAGCTCTCTTAAGAGGCATGTCGTCAAGCTCTCACTAGACACAGGCCTGGCAGACAGAAAGCAATAAACAAAAGAGATGTTCCACTCCCTCTGCCAGTGAACGACTGACTCAAATCAAGAGTGACTCATCAAAGAGATATGGCCACAGGTGTTCCAACCAATGTCGTCAAAAAAACTAAAACTGGGGAGGAAGGTTGCTACAGACACATCGCACTCTTGAATTTCTACATACTTCCTGTATTTGGACAATAAAAAAAAATAGAGAAGAAAACGAAGCATGCCCTAACCACTAACCAACACTGGCCTCAATAACCATGAGACTTGCACAGAGTTGCATCATGCAACCTTCATGTGACACCAACACTGAGCTACACCACCACACCGTCCGTGTCAAAGTACGTACGGGGCGGGGGGGGGGGGGGGGGAGGGGGGGGAGGTTGTTCACTGGTCAAGAGCGTATGTACATTGAGGCCAGTGCCCTAACGCAGGGACCTGGGGTCGAGTCTGACCGAGGCCATTTCCTGCAAGTCTTCCCGCCTCTTTCCCTGGCGTCCATTCTCTCTCCCAACTGTCCTACCGATGAAAAGACAATAAAAGGCTGTCAAAGTGTGTGGAAGGTGCCGGGCTGTGTCGTCCACTGATCCCCGTGCTTTCCAGCAAGCCTCTTCAACTTCCCCCCTCACCCCCCCCCAAGCTCCTCTGCCAGCTTCCTGTTCCCTGATGGTCTCTCGTCTCTGCTCTAACCCACAGAGATAACGGGGAGACGCTTCCTGTGTGCGCCCCACACCCAGAAGAACGGTAAGCGACCACGAGATCATAATCGCACGCAGGGCCAAATGAGCCTGGCTGGGGCAGCCCTCTGGAGCAGGCTGACCGATGTGATGCCGCTAATATCTGCCAATCTGTGTAGTCCACACAGGAAGTTTACACAACGGTCGGCACGTAGTCACCACTGGAGCATTTTTACTGCTGGGACCATGAGTGGGGTTAAAGTTCAATTGCAGACTTGTCCCATAGCAACAGGAGCTGTGTAGAAGACTCCAGAATGTTCTGTTGTTTACAGATGAGATAGGCTAAACAAAACAAATCTTGCTGGCACCCAGACCAGTCTTTTAGATAAAGTACTGTGTGTATGTACGGCTTCAAACAGCGTTGGAGTGGCAAGAGATGCTGTCCACAACCAATTGTAGGCCTTCTGCAAAGTAAGACACGCAGTGAAAGTTCTGACATGCATACTCAACCCAGGTGGGCCCATATAGCTCATTTGTGTGAATTAAAGGTAATGCCTATCAGTCAGTTTGAGTGACTATTGATGACAGTTTGTCACGAATAAAGAGTCTACCTGAACCACATAATTTCTCACAGGTTTGGCATCAAATCAAGAGAGCCTTTTATAGTCTGCAAGGTGAAGTGTTTCTGGCTTGGCGGAGAGCACATTTACAGTGTCAAGCTTTGGCGCACCATGGCTGGAAAAAACAACTGTAGCAGTGAATGGCCCTCTCTGTGTGAAATAAATGTTCTTTTGGCACCGTTCACTGAGATTCACAATTTAATAAGCCTGGTGGGAACAGTTGGAACATGACTGTATCTTTCTAACTGGAGCTTAATTTAAAATAACTCAATAACCGCTTTTTGTCTAAATAAAATCTCAAGGCTACACATCTGTGTTTCAGAAAAAGCATATTCAGATCCTTGCCAAAGGTGATATGATATTGTTGGGCAACGTATTCCTGAAAGGACACATAGCATAGCCTAGCAGTGAGACTTTTCTGGGACAATGTAGACGTCAAGCAGATTTGAGGTGTACATTGATGGAGGGGGATAATGTCCAACAGCAGATGGTGACTGTTGTCATGGGGGAGGGTCGGTACTGTACAACTCAAGTAGCCTACAGTATGCTATTCAATAGTTTGCATGATTGAGGTTCTATACGGCTACTAAATGTTTCTTAAAAACAGGATACTGTTTAATACTCTTATCGACAATGCAAAAAGGTTGAACTGCAACTTTCCCACACAATTCTCAAAGTCCTTCAAAACTTCAAAGAGTCATGGCCCCCGAAATGTCATGGGAATCGAAGGCTGAGATTGAAACCCGATGACTGCTACAGCAGCGGCGGCCGTTTGTTCCTCTCCCTAAAACTCCATAAAACTTTGGATTATTTTCCCTCTTTTTGTTTGTTTGTTTTTAACTGCTAGTGACTTAACCAATTTGAGTACGAACTCAAATAACATTGAATAAAAAAAAGTTCATTTTGTGTAATTCAAGAATGGAGTTGCAGACCAGTTACTGTAACTTCAGTGCATTCATTTCACATACGCAGGGACTGGGAAAAGAACTATATAAACTAAAGTAATATAGTGCCTTTACTTGCCTATTTACCGATATATACATTATTTAAATGAAATAGTATAGATACTATTTTCACTACAATGACCAGTTCGTTTCTTACCAAATTAATGAACACCAGACCGAAGTTCATCCTGGAACTCAGCGCCTCAGCGCGCCGCGACAATCCACCAGTTTAACTTCTTTTAGAGATCAACAAACTTTCAAAATCCCTTACAGGAAAATATGACACCTTCAAAAAATCACTCATAAAAGGTCTGTCAGCAAGTTAGCTTTTTGTATGTAGTTTTTAACCCACAAATAAGGAAACGGTAGCTGGTGCCGACTACTCGCGACAGAAGCCAACAAAGAATCGTCTTCCCCAAGTTGGAGTGGAGTTTGACGTCAGCCAGGTCGCCAATCAGAATCACTCCTTCAGGAAGGGCAGGGTAAATAGCCCATCCGACTGTCATATTATTGAAACTAAGACTGTAAACAAACAACAACAAAACGTCTCAAAAGTAAACAATTCTTCGTTGTTGCATTTCGTAATTATTGTGCTAAATCAGGTAAGCTTCTTAGTGAGGAGGAATACGTATATACAGAGACTACTGTGCCTACGGTACATGATTAATTACACATTCTTTGGGATTCAATCTTATTGAATTGTATATTGTGCTTAGTCTTAACAGAATTGTCATTTGTACTAGCCTATATGATTATTCTTATTAGCACAATTTCCTTTGTGGGGAATTCCACACCTCTGAGTCTGATTCTAAATAAAAGTTTGTTTGTATGCCAACGTCCCGTCAGACAGAATGATGCAAGGGTATGTGAAATCACCAACACGTGACACGATTTCTTGTAAATGGCTAAAACGTCCATTCGCGTTTTTTTTTTGACTCTCGCCCATATATTTACAGTAACGTTTTTGTCCTAAGCAGATATTAATTAAACCACCCTAATATGCTCTTTATTAAGAACAGTGTATTTACATTACAAAAGACTGTGTCAGTAAGCAACAGAGTTCCAGTAAGAAAAAATATTCAAAATTTGAGAAAAAAAAGTTGGTAAACGTGCAAGCTTATAGAGCTGCACATCTCGTCTTCTACGTGTTAAACAGTAGGCTGGTCTTGGTGGTCAAGTCTGACCACCACTCCCACTGTTGTGAAAAGAAACACCAAAGACACACAGTTAAGTGTAGCTGTAGTGAGAGTTGTGGGAGACCATCAAGAATCCTAAAGGCTTGACTCATGCTTGTGGCTTGCCGGTGGAAAACCTAATCCTGGTACGCTGAAAGAGGGGGCTTAGTCTTTCACATTGCAATGACGTTGACGCACACCAAGTCTCTATGTTTCACTGAGGTAATTAAGTCTCATTTGAATTTCAAAGATCGCAAAAGAAAGCATTCCATAAGTTCATGACATCACCATGCACAGTGTGAAGTTCTTAGTAGGAGTTGGGACATGAATTGGGCTGTTAAGCTACCACTGAAGATAAACTGACTGTAGAATGACTTCAAGAGCAGCTGCATCCTCAGCTAAAAACTCAAAGGACAAACATCAAAACATGTGTTTCAGATTAATACTTTCTAGGAAATCTGCAACAGTTCTTCTGCCAGGAAAACATCCTGTGTTCCTACTTATCAACTAATTTGACTACGTGCTCAAAACAGGAAGTGGACGATAGGTCTGTTCACGTGTCCTGACTCCTGGCTGAGTCTCAAACATCTTTTGATGACTCTGTGTCCTTGTCAAAACATCAGTGAGGAGATGATGTGGG
The DNA here is from genome assembly GCF_021917145.1 of Hypomesus transpacificus. Taxonomy (NCBI): domain Eukaryota; kingdom Metazoa; phylum Chordata; class Actinopteri; order Osmeriformes; family Osmeridae; genus Hypomesus; species Hypomesus transpacificus. Next base: position 181,889 of record NW_025813775.1, read on the forward strand.
AATTCATGTGCCAATCAATTTGGATAGCATTGTGCTGTCACCTTTTGCTCTTAACGATATGCCAGTTAGGCAACAACCATTCGCTTGTCCCAACAAACGTCTCAAGCGTTTTTTCTGCTGACAGTCCATCACAACAATCACTCTATGACGTGTCCTGTTTACCACTGATGATCCATGGAATCAATCTCCTGAAAGTGATCACTTTAATGTCGTTATACAACATGTGGCCTTGCAACAATCCTGCATTTCCTGTGTGGATGGATGGGAAGCTAGGGCTCTACAGTGGTGGCGAGGGGCAGTTTGTTTATATATGTGTGTGTGTGTGTGTGCGCGTGCGTCTTCAGCAGAGGAAAAGGCACCAAAAATAAAAGGAAGGAAAACCTTCCTGAGCGTCAATAACTTATCTGGTGGCGACTGCTGGGTATTGTTTCTGTGGCTGTTTAGGAAGGTAGAGAGAGAGAGAGAGAGAGAGAGAGAGAGAGAGAGAGAGAGAGAGAGAGCAGGGCACATGCACCATCTGAATGCTGCAGTGTAAATCCTTTAAAACAGAGTATTATTACAATGGAGAGAAGGATAGACAGAGAGGGAGAGAGAGAGAGGGAGAGAGAGAGAGGGAGATAGAGAGAGGGAAAGAGGGAGAAAGAGAGAGGGAGAGAGAGATAGAGAGGTAGGAAGAGAGTTGGAGAGGGAGGGAAAAAGAGAGAGAGAGAGAGAGAGAGAGAGAGAAAAAAAGAGAGATTGAAAAAGAGAGAGAGAGAGAGAGAAAGAGAGAGAGAGAGAGAGAGAGAGAGAGAGAGAGAGAGAGGGAGGGAGAGAGGAAGAGAGAGATGGAGAGGGAGGGAAAAAGAGAGAGAGATGCAAAGTGTCTAGATGTTGGTTTAGCTGTGTTTCCTCTCAAAGACAGTGATATGTGTTTACACCTGGTTCTGGGCCACTGCTTGCAAACTCACTTTCAAAGGAACTTCATGCGGCTAGCCCACTTTCTGGAAATGAGTCACCACTCACAGTTCACAATCTCGTCACTATTTGCCAGCAAAATCGTAACGATTAACAAATGCGGAGTTGTGGTGTTCTTCTTCTGAAGAACCTCGGTCATATCCAACTCTGTTAAACGCACCTTGTGTGGAGCTGAAAAGATTGACTTAGCTGATATAAAACTGTTGGCCGCTTGGAGACAAACGACTTTGGTATCAGGTTGATGCTACAAATGTGCATACAGAATTAGACGTAAACAAACAAGAAACTCTGAGGTGTAACTACTCATTCTGATTCGACCCAAACCAGTGCCGACTCTGAAACAAAGGGGGGGGTCTCCCTTGTTTACACAGGAAACTTTCGATGAGGTTAAACATTTGTTTAATTCTATTAGACACGCAAGGGACCAAAGGAGACCGAAAGGTTAATCAATAATTTCCTTTCCATTGTCAGACTAACTTATCCTCAGATGAGAGAATCAGAGAGTTAGACCGTTACATTAAATCATCTATTACTCTGAGGGAATGACGGCCTGCAGACAGTGAGATCATGAGTTAGTACCCACCAGACACGTGGCAAGCTACGTGAACCGCGCAGTCGTGACATTAAGGCTGTCAGCACTCTGCCCCAGAGATCAAGTGCTGTAAAACTGTACTTGTCTGTGAAGCCTCACACTACACAGGCTCCCTTCACACACCGGCTAGCATTCCACTCCTGGGTGCAGCAAGGAAAGGTTGTCGTGTTCTGGCCGACGTCAGTCGTGATATTGTCTACGTTTTCACTCGCGACCTGGAAATGTAAAGGGTTCCGTTGGCTGTTCGCAAACATCAGACTTTTTTGAGAGGGTTTTGAGGAACGCGGGCTTCTCTCTGTGGAACCGCTTAAACCCTGACACAGCTCCGGGGGAGGGGGAGAGAGAGAGAGAGAGAGAGAGAGAGAGAGAGAGAGAGAGAGAGAGAGAGAGCGAGCGAGCGAGAGGGAGGGAGAGACAAGGAGGGAGGGAGACAGAGAGAAAGAGAGAGAGAGAGAGGGGGAGAGAGAGAGAGGGAGAGAGAGAGAGAGAGAGAGAGAGAGGGAGACAGAGAGAGAGAGAGAGAGACAGGGAGGGAGACAGAGAGAGAGAGAGAGAGACAGAGAGACAGAGAGACAGAGAGAGAGGGGGAGGGGGCGTTTCAGTCTGTTTATAGCCAAAGGTGAGAGGTCGCAGGGTCACAGGTCTGCTGAGAGGCAGGTCAAGGCCGACAGGCAGGAGATTCCACTGCTCCTGCCTGTCATCCCTGTTCAGGGGAGTGGAGCGGGAGTCACATGAACTCACTCACACATCAACACACACGCACCCACGCAAACACACAAAAACACAGACACACACACACACCTATACACACGAAACAGACTCACACACGCAGGTGGTAAATGTATGGTTCTAGAGAAGAGACAGCCCGGTGACTTAAAGGATGGGGTTCTGGCTGAAGAACAGAGGGACAGGGAGAAGAACAGAGGGACAGGGAGAAGGACAGAGGGACAGGGAGAAGGACAGAGGGACAGGGAGAAGGACAGAGGGACAGGGAGAAGGACAGAGGGACAGAAAGAGGGGAAGACCTGACTGGTTTAGTCTGGCTCGGTCAGGAGTACTGCGGCGTTATTTAACGTGAGGGCTTGGTCTCGACCGCAGATGGAATGCTGTCTGTTTGTGCAGTCCTGGAGTGGGGCAATGACGTCATATCGTCTCCCTGGTACCTGGCTGGAGTCCGAGGGAGGAGCCATTCAGTCAGGAGCGTGATCAAGCCCTATTGTAATGTGGCCTGATTAGTCACCTGACTCTTTTTTTTCCTTACCAAAGAAATGCAAGAGAGGCCTCAACGAATCACAGGATTAACTGCTTAGTGAACAGAGGGAGGGGTTGGGTCTGTGTGTGGTGAGTGAGTGTATTTGTCTTTGTGTGCGTGTGTGTGCATACTTTTGAGAAAGGGCATGTTGCGCCTCTGACTGTTGTGTGGGTGTAGATTAGTGCTTATTGAGTCGATTCAAAAGGAGAGTGTGACAGGAGTTAAGACAGATGAGTTGAAGACATTAGCAGAGAGAGAGAGAGAGAGAGAGAGAGAGAGAGAGAGAGAGAGAGAGAGAGGGGGGGGGGGAAGGAGGGTGGGATAGAGAGACAGAGAGAGAGAGACAGAGAGAGAGAGCGAGAAAGAGAGAGAGAGAGAGAGAGAGAGAGAGAGGGGGGGGGGGGGGGAAGGAGGGTGGGATAGAGAGACAGAGAGGAGAGAGACAGAGAGAGAGAGAGAGAGGAAGCGAGAAAGAGAGAGAGAGAGAGAGAGAGAGAGAGAGAGCGAGAGAGAAAGAGAGAGAGAGAGAGAGCAGTGGGAAGCAGGCCATAGGCAACAGAAAACACTCATGATGTTTGAACGTCTGATCTAATTGTGTCTGTTGGCACCCAGCTCCAAACAGGGACAAATGTACAGTAATTCAAAACATGCGACTCGACACACCAATTCCGGGGAGTGTGTGCTGTGTGGTTAAACACACACTCGTGCACACACACACAAGCACAGAAGCAGATGTGTGCATGTACTGTACACACACACACACACACACACACACACACACACACACACACACACACACACACACACACCACACCACACAGCTCAAGGATCTCATGGTCACTTACACTCGGTCCATTAAAGACTCAATTATTTACACTTCCGAAATGGAACCTGAAAATAATCATATTAGAAATGTCACAGCCCAGAAACATACCTTTGCTGAAGTTTCCACAGAAAACATTCAGTATTAAAGTGCTTACAGTTTCACCGTGACAACTCTGAAGAAGACCAGTACAGAGCGCCTTTTTCACAGTGGGATTGAGGTCACTGTGTAACTACTGAGGGAGAACTGTAACTATCATGTAGTAATCTCACTACAAGTGAGGTCAATGGTGTGCAAATTGGATTTACTGTTTCAATTAGTGGTAGGACTGCTATACAACACAACATCTGTGTTCTCAGGACAGCAACCATCTCTTAAGGTCAACGAAAATAGTACTGTCACAAATATATTTGTAAAGTATGAAAACATTTTGAACAAAGTTTAAAAAAAAAGGCACTCTAAAACCCCTTTCAAATAAAGAAAAAGGAAGAAAAACAATTGTTTTGGGTAAACTGGACAAAAGAAAGACTGAACTCAGAGACAGTTGACAAAACAAGATTGAGACTTGTTTAAAGTTTGCTCTCATGAGCTTCACATGACTTACATTTAGCTCCCTCCCTCCCTCCACATTCCCCTTTTCTCTCTCCCCCCTCTGTACTCTGTTCTCTCCCTCCCTTCCTCCCTCCTTCCCTCAATGCCTCCCCCCTTCCTCTCCCCCGCCCCTCCCCTCCTCTGTGCAGCACACAGACTTCCTGTGTGTCCTGGCCTGAATGGTATGTGCATGGAGTGGGTGTCTGGGAGGCCTTTCATCCGGCATGGA